>NW_022196883.1:0-249432 GCF_008641045.1 Pistacia vera
CTTTCCATTGTGTATTTTCCGATAATGGTAAAAAAGCACAAGGAATATTTAATTGTGGGTTATATTAATTTTGATTTCATATGTTGATGCTCTGAAAGAAATTCAATGTGCATTTTACTCTAACTATAGACGATGATATTCATTGTAAAATGTTAGATTTGAAATTCATCAAACTTGCCTCTCCCATCCGCCAAAATCTGTGTGCATATATATCCATAACAGTTAGGAGTTATTATGGGTTCTGTCAGTTGGTAATGGCTACTATACCAAACACGTTAATCAAAATATTTATGTTTACATGTTTCTTACCTTTGTTTTAAATGACCTCATCTGATGTATAGGAACACTATTCCATATGTCGAAATCATAATGTATATTAGCTCAAAACAGAACTGTTGTCAGTGATTTCTCTGATAAGAATTATATGCATAGTATCTGCATCAGGCTGTAACTTAGTTGAAGAATGCCCTCAGAGGGCTTAGAAATCCGAAGAATGGATCAGAGAACTTTTGAGTTAATGCTAATAAAATATTTCCATACTTGGTTTGAGGGGTTTATTTTGTCATGAAGAAAGCATCAGATTCTGTAATTCTATGTTATTGATCTGGTTTTTGAGAAGATAATTGGTTTGAAAAAAGCAAAGGATTATGTTGTGTGATAAGGTTCCTCCTTGAGAGTTTATAAGTTCAAATCTGATTCTGTATGTTAAAATTTATTTTATTTCCATAATCTTCTGTATAATTTTGTTGACATGTAGACGTAACGCACTTTTATATTCTGTAAGCTGTTTGGAAATTAAGTTTTGTCCATGACTGAGAAAATGATCCTTGCTCTGCAACAAATAACCTAATTTGACTTTCATTTCAGACCTGTAAAGCTTATAGAGATTGTCAAGAAACGTTTTCTTTCCCTTGGCGGGGTTATCTTTGAGCGTAGAAGTGCCTCCAACATTTGCATATATGAAGATGCAGCGGTGAGTTTATTGACACTCGCAAATTGGTAATATTTTCTCCTACCATAGAGTTTGACTGGATTCACTAAATCAGTCTACTGGATACCTACAAAAGATGTAACAATTCATATTCACTCTGTATAAAATACCTCTTCTAATTAACTATCAGTTTACATGAATGCTTCTTTCTTCACAGGTCATTCAACTTGTTGAGGATAACGTCCTGTCATCCCGTCTCATCATTGATGCAATGGGGAACTTTTCCCCTGTGGTGAAACAGGTCTGGTTCCCTTTCTTATACATAATTGTACTCTCACATAGAGTGTTGCAGTATCCTTTCAGAATCAAGCATATTGCATACAGTTGACAGGGAGCAATACTACGCAAGATTGAGTTTTCTTTCTTTTTCATTTTTGTATATACATGCACAGATTACTAATTTAGGTTTATCCTAGTGAAGGTAATGGTTGAAACAAGAAGGAACAAATGAGTGGAAAAACTTCATGCTTAGATGTAGAAAGTCAAGTATCAAAATTCATACGTTGCCCATCCTAAAAAACTAGGTCATGCCCACAAGCAGGCTGGAACTACCTTTGAAATCTCAGTTCAGTGTCTTTTCATTTATAGATAAGACGCGGTAGGAAGCCCGATGGTGTATGCCTTGTTGTTGGATCTTGTGCTCGTGGTTTTAAGGATAACTTGACAAGTGATGTCATTTGTAGCAGTTCGTCTGTGAAGAAAGTTGGAGATTCAGAAGTACAATTATTCTGGGAGGTATTCAATTTTTAAAGTTTATCCTTAATTTTCCACAATTTTGTTTCCTCTTTTGACAATAATTTCAGGCATTTCCATCTGGCTCTGGTCCCACCGATCGCACTACTTATATGTTCACTTATATTGATCCTCAACTGGGATCCCCAAAACTGGAAGAACTGTTAGAAGACTATTGGGATTTGATGCCAGAATATCAGGTTAATTTTCTTCTGTAGTCAAGAATTTTGCAAATGCTACTTTTTCCCAGGCTAAATATCCAGTTAACATTTGGTTAGGCATATTATCAACTGAAGGACAACCTTTTTTAAATCATAAACAAGGTATAGAAGTTTTAAAACATACCATGGAAAGGGGAAAGACGGAGAAGAGAAAGAAGGAGGAGAAAAGAAAAGATTGTTCTTTAAGTTTTGCAGAAAGACTATAATGACCGTCCATTTTTGTTAGTTATTGGTGTGGGTGTTTATGTTATTTGATAGTTTTCCGTTCAAGGAGAACTCTACCTAACTAGATTTTGGGGCTTTTTAGTATATTCGAAACTTGTTTATTTTTTTCATAAATTGATGAAAAAATTGTTCAAATTCATATTTTCTCTTTTGCCTAAGTTGTTGTATAGGAGTAATCGTTAATTTATCTTTTATTTATTACCCATTCTCACTTATTCCCTTATTTTTCTGCCTGCCTTCTCGGTTGAATTTGAGGCTATAAGCAAGTTATAAATTTATTCTTCTTCCAGAAACAACAATCTACTATTTTCTTTCTCTCCTTTTCTTCCTTTTTAACGCTCTCAGATAATAATAATGGATGATGTCCAACCTTTTACTTGTAGGGAGTGTCTCTTGACAATCTGGAGATACTAAGAGTTGTATATGGAATTTTCCCTACCTATCGAGACAGGTAATGATACATTGCATTAAGTGGTCTGAGGTCTTCATACGTGATTTCCATTATCTCCTCAATAAATGCAGAAAACAGTCTTATAATTCTTGAGTTGCATATGTTGGGCAACTGAATGTTCTTTAAATCTAACATCTTATTTTCTTAACGGGGGAGAATTGGCTTGACAGTCCATTGCCAGCTGCTTTTAATCGAGTCATACAGGTGGTTTATGCTACACACTTATAAAGCATCCAATTGTTTATGGCACGTAAGAAATGGATGGCCACTGTAACAGTTTTATTCCCTGCAGTTTGGTGATGCTAGTGGCATACAATCACCTGTTTCATTTGGTGGTTTTGGGAGTTTGACTCGGCACCTTGGGAGATTATCAACAGGTATGTACTTTATAGCAGTTACTATGGCATTATACCATTTTGCTGATTCACAAGGACTGTGAATCATGGAGCTTGAAATCAATGTAATCACTTTGAATATGTAGGTTCTTTTTGCTCTACTGTTATTTATTTTCCTTTATTTTTCTTCTCATATTTGTAATGTATTCAACACGATGGACTTGTTCATGGAAATATTGTGTAAAACCACATTGATTTATTTCGCATGTTATTTAACTTTTAAACCCTATATATAATTTTTGAAAGTTGTCACAGAAAATTACTGATATATATGTTTCTTCTTTTTTTGAGTACAGGAATATACGAGGCAATCAGTGGAGATTTTGTTGACTCATACAGCTTGTCCCTACTGAATCCATACATGGTTGGTGACTTGTATTTTCTGACTGTATGGTTAAGGGGATTCTGTTAAAATATTTTAACTAAATTTGTGTAGTGCAGCCTAACTTAAGCGCTTCATGGCTATTTCAACGTGCAATGTCAGCAAAGCAGCAGTCTAATATTTCACCAGATTTTATCAATGAGCTTCTTTATGTCAATTTCCAGAGTATGCAGGTACGTTATGTTGGGGAAAATACAGAACTTCGTGAGTTCTATAACTTGTGTTATGTCCTTTTTCTTGAAATGCCCAATTAATTTTCATTTCTCTTCTCTAGAGATTGGGTGATCCAGTGCTAAGACCATTTCTTCAGGTTATTTCCCTTGTACTTTGGCTGGATTTTTCAACATCAATTGACTCGATTGGTTTAACTGACAACCTAATTGCAATATAAACGAACTCAATCAAATATAATAATGATGCTGACTTCCTAAAAATTTCTATATTGTCACAGGATGTTATAAAGTTTGGGCCTCTTGCCAAGACCTTAGGCCTGGTAATGCTAAGTAAACCTCAAATTCTTCCATCAATATTCAAGCAGGTAATTAATGATTGAAGATCCTGTTGTGGCACAACTTAATCTGCATTATTCTCTTATTTAAAACTGAACACAATTGAGCATCAATCTCAAACTGGTTGTTGTTGGCTAGTATGCTTTCTTCTTGCGTGATCCTATTGCCTTCAACGACAAAGGTAGTGTCACTCATGGTCAAATGTATTTGCTTGTTTTCAGGTTGGTATCCCTGTGCTCGTTGACTGGTCTGGACATTTTTTCATGCTTGGTTACTATACGTTTCTATCAACCTTTGCAGACCCGTTGATAAGGTAACGGTAGGATTATCTTGTAAATCTGTGACAGATATCTCCTGATTCTGTACTACTTAATCTGTTTTACGAGTTATATATACGCTTTTCAGTGTACTCTTCCACGTTATCTCCTAGACTAAAACTTATTGCATTTCCTGCAAGGTCATTGTTGAGTGCATTGCCTTCTAGGATGAAGTATGAGTGGAAGCGGCATCTTGAGGCATGGAAATATGGAGCAGGTATGGATTACAAACTGTGAGGAGCCATTTAAAGATCACTGAAAAACAACAAGAGTATTAGCTTTCTATAGTCCTCACTGTCAGAATCTAAGCAAGAAGGGCAAAAGAAGCAACTTGTGTTGCTGAAGAGTGCCAGAATAGAAGAAGACGACTCAATTGAATCTGTATGTTGTCTTGTATGTTTTGTATTACAAAGTGTTCAATTTATACAAAAAAATAAAGAACGATTTAGGAAAGTTATCAAAGCTATAATTACACAATAATTGAATAAAATCAATTGCTGACTCTTGTATATCTTTCAATTTGCTTGATTATAGGATGCATAATTCCAGTAGTCTTGCCATTCATTCCACATTGCATTACTCCCTCTCAAGCTGGTGGTTTGTAGATGTCAAAAACTCTAAGCTTGTGAAGCAAATATGAATGTTGTCGACTACACAATAACTTTGTAAAAACGTCTGCTGATTGCTCTGAAGTTTGGATATGTATAGTCTTGATAACCCCTTCTTGAATTTTGTCTTGGACAAAGTGACAATCAATTTCGATATGCTTTGTCCTTTCATGGAATACAAGATTTGCCGCAATGTCATTGACAGCTTTGTTATCACATGTAAGATGACGGGTTTGCCTGTTTGTATCTCCAAATCCTTTAGTAACCCAAGAATCCAGACGATCTCACATTTGGTTTTTGCCATAGCTTTGTATTCAGCCTCTGCTGAAGATAATGATATTGTTGACTGTCTCTTTGTCTTCCAGGAAATTAAGGATCCCCCAAGCTTTATATAGTAACTAATTAGTGATTTCCTTGTCATTAGGCATGTACCCCAGTATGAGTCACAAATGGCTATTATACCTATGTATCTTGGTAGAAGAAGTCCTAGACCTGAGCAACCTTTCAGATATTTGAGCACTTTAGTTGTTGCCTCCATATGGGATTCCTTTGGTCCATGCATGAATTGGCTTAGGATGTGAATAGCATAACTTATATCTACCCGTGCCATGGTGAGACATATCAGTCTCCCCACAAGTCTTTGATAGATGGCCAGATTTTTTAATGAATGATCAATTTCTGAAGATGGCACTTCTTCATCATATTGTTGACTTGTGACTTTGGTGTTCTCCTCTACCAGAATCATGCTTGGTTTACATGCAAACAATCTAGAATCTAATACTAGCATAAGAACATATTTTCTTTGGCTAAGGGATATGTCAGTTGGAGACCTTGCGATTTCAATTCCCAAGAAGTATTTTGGCTCTCCCAAATCCTTTACTCGGAAATGTCTGTTGAGATGTTATTTCAGAGCTCGAATGGCGGGTCATCATTCCTTATAATGAGGATATCATCTACGTAAATGATTAGAGCAATAAATGATGTACCTTCGCGCCATGAGAAAAGAGCATAGTCATTCTTTTCTATGATTTTTGTATTCCATTGACAAGATGTTTGCTTTAGGTTGTAAAGGGAATTTTGCAGCCGACATACGGTACTCTCCCCCTAGCAGAGAAGTCTTGATGGGAGATCCATGTAAATCTCCTCATGAAGGTCGTCATGGAGAAAAGGCATTATGGACATCTATCTGGTGGAGGGACCAATCACAAATAGCAGCACCAGATAAGAATGCTCGAACAATTACATGTTTAGCAAAAGGGAAAAAGGTTTATTGGTAGTCAAATCCTTCCTGTTGAGTGAAATCTTTGGCAACCAGATGAGCTTTATAGCATTTAATGGACCTATCAGCTCAATGCTTAATTTTATAAACTTATTTACATCCAATAGGTTTCCAATGGTAAGGATTAGGTATAATGTCCCAAGTATAATTATGGGGAACATTGAGTTCATCAGCCATGGCTTATTGCCATTGTGCATGAGGAACATCATCTGAATACTAAGAAGGCTCTTGATCAGCGTAGATCTGACTGACACAGATCCAGTGGGCAGAAGAGAACAATCATAATTGACATAATTGGAAGTAGGGTAAAGGGCACCTAAGGCATTCTGAACAGTGGGGCAAACATAATCAATTGTCCCAATGGGCGGTCGAGTAAACCGTGTGGACCGGCGTGGGGCCAGTTTTGAGTGATCGGTAGAATTGTCAGGAAGAGTAGGGGATGAGTCTACCGAGGGAGAAGACTCTGTGTGAGGATCTGTGGAAACATAAGTAAAGTCTAGAGCTGTTGGAGAGGGACCCAGATCAGCTGTAGGAGGTAGGGGTGTTCAAAAACGGTTAACTGATTTTGTGAACCGAATCGGCTTTTAGGTTCAAGAATTTTCTTGAACTGAAACTGAACCAATTAAGGGGAAAATCAGTTTTTCAGTTAAACAAAAAATCGGTTAACCTATTTTGAATCGGTTTTAATTTAATATTTTTATAATTAATCGAATTTTCTTATTTTATATTTTAATTTAATATTTTTTATAATAAACCAGTTAGTAAAACTAGTTTCAATTAACCATTTTTCATATTCTCCCAAACCAGTAACCGAACCGAAAATTTATTTTTTAATTTCTTTGAACTGTAACCAACCCGGTTTTTCGGATAATCGAAAGTTCGGTTTGGTTAGATTTTTGCATTTTTTTGAACACCCCTAGTAGGAGGTGTCACGTCCCCTCTCAAGTATTGCCTATCCCGTCGGATCCAAGCGCTCTGAGGGACTTAGGATCCTGAGAGGAGGGTGAATTTTTTTTAAAACAGTTTGCAAAACGTTTAATGTCATTTGTACAAATCAAAACATAATTCTAAAAACGTAAATCTTAGAAAACAGTTTACATGAAACAATTGTATCAGAATGCTCTAACATGTACAAGCATCATGCCAACGAACATGCATCTGTGGGCCAACCAAAAGCATGTAGCATGTATAGGGGTGAAATCGAGTCGAGTATCTGGTAAATCGAACTTGACTCGATCGTTACAGTACCGAGTTCGAGCCTGATCGAGCCTGAAAAATCAAGTTTGAACTCGAACTCGGTACTTGAAATTGGAAATCGATTTCGAATTCGAGTTCATATAATCGAGTTTTTTTCGAGTTTTAGTCAAATTTTAATTGAAATTGAGTTCGAGTTCGAACTCGATTTCGAGCTCAACTAACAAGGGTGGATTTGTGAATTTTATAACTTTTAAATTACATATGACCTCTATTGCTTTAAAAACTATCAACTTAACCATCGAGCTTGGAAATATTTGCGAACATATCGAGTTGATTTCTATTGTGATCGAACTCGATTCAATTAACTACTCGAACTCGACTCGACTAATGCCGAGTTAAGTTCAAGTAGCTCGCGAGCAGCTTCACTCGATTTTCACCCCTAAGCATGCACCTCACGTACCTTATATGCAAACTAGGGGAAAAACATTACATAGTGAGCTATGAAGCCTAGTGAGTAGATTACATAATTTATAAATGAAAATAACTTTAACCCTAAACTTGCATGAGAAAACACTTGTATTTCTCGCAACACTTAACATTTTCCTTAGTGAAACCACACTTTCCTTATAAAGTTTTCAAGCACGATAAATCCTGAATTTGTACCCACTCAAGCTCAACAAGGAAATCAACATCCTTGTACAAATCTTCCAAATACCATGGATCATATATAATGGATAATGCACATAAATGATACACCAACCATCGAAGCTGAGTAGGCATTTCCCAACACGAAACCCACTCTTACTCAATAATACTCCCAAGTGTCCACAATTTCCACCCCAGCCTATACCCGCTAGATATTAACAATTTCCACCCCAGCCTATACCCGCTAGATATTAACAATTTCCACCCCAGCCTATTCTTGCTGGGTAGTTAACCAACTCTCTTCACACTGTTATTACAACCACCACCACTACCACCACACTAGTACCTAAGGTCCCTAATACAGACAACCAACTAGGCCACCCACAACCTATCCTCGCGGTGGCATCGTCCACAATCTATCCTCGGGATGGCCAAATCATCACAAGATAACCATACTCGACCCCCCATCTATACTTTGGGTGTCATGATATGGTATCTTATAAAAGAATCCCGCCCACAATCTATCCTTGGGGCTTCAAGTATCAATATCCCACCCACAGTCTGTCCTCGTGGTGGTACCATCCACAGTCTATCCTCATGATGGTATATTCATCACTGGGTAACCATACTCGACCCACAGTCTATCATCGGGGTGTTATGATATGGTATCCCATAGTATCCTGCCTGGAGCTCCTCAAGCGTCCGTACTGTCCTGATAGGAAGCTACCACCATGCGGTAGTATAAACCATCTCGATACGCTCGGGAGGCTAAGAAACAAAATACAGGCTAGCTGATATTTGAAGAGGTATGAGTACTATGGGAGGCTTATCTTAAATCCAAACAAAACATACCCTTTCACTCCAAGCGAAACACATCCCTACACACTCACCCGCATATTCAACACATCATATTTCCGAAATTCCCAACCTTTAATGATATCTCATGCCTTCATGTGAGTATGCGAATATGGTGCCTCATATAGTTCATAACAACACCAGCATGTACAAACGAGTGTCACGTTGTGAAATACGAACATGTAAAGTATCAATTCAACACTTATATTTTTTATTCACTTCAATCTAGTCCCAAACATTTCGAATCCTTACGTCAACCCCCCTTAACTTTTGGATTCTTCGTCAAACCCCTATACTTAAAACAACTAAAATGTCAATTTTTAGTGACCATCCCATGGAATGAAGGGAGCATCTGAAATTGGATACTCTTCCACTCATAATTCCTCGCTGCAGCACTTAAAACAATACAGGAGGGTGACGTTCCAATGGTAGGACGCACATACTCCTTCATTGGGCGGGGTGGATTCGCCATCTCTTTTTCTTATTCTGAATTTGATGCACTTGATTCTTCTGAACTTTCAGGTTCTCTTCTCTCTTTACCGATCAAATTTACCTTGTCAAAATAAGGAAGCACTTCTTCACCCAATGATCGGCGACCTTGCATTCAAAAGAACTCAAAACAAGGAAAAAGTGTAACGCGAAAATACACAAAACAACTAGAAAATAATAAAAAAAAACTAAAATAAAATCTAACTACAAAAATAAAATCACAAATATTAAAGAAATCAAATAACTCTAACTCCCCGGTAATGGCGCCAACAACTTGTTCGGTTAAAAACAACTTTAATTCCTCCGCAAGTGCACGAGTCGTTATTGCAGTAAAGTGCACAAGTAAGGATCGATCCCACAGAGAGTTGACCTATCAATTAATCTAATATTGTGTAAAAAACAACTAAAATAATAAAATCAAGTGAGATAATAGAAAAAAATCCAACAATTCAATAAAATCTAAATTAACTAAAATTCAAATAAGAATAACAAAAATACTAAAATAACAACTAAGATAAAAACGATATCTAAACGAGTGATCAACAACGAGAAATGGTCTTATGTATCCAATTTCACCATAATTATCCTACTTTATGTTATTAATCTAACCGATGTTTATCGATCCAAATCTTAGGGTCGACACTTACCAAGGTAATGTTGTGCCGTGACCAACCAGATCAACCCAGTGTTTTCATAATCCAAACTAGCTAGTGGCGTGTAGCCTAGTCTAAATCACAAAAACCCATTATGCATAAAAGTACCAAAACAAACACAAACCCAATGTTTTAAAAATCGACCCGGTGCAAAACCCGGCAAGCTGGCCAGGTCCCGGGTCGACCGGTTGAACCAGGTCAACCGACCGAGTCAACCATGACATCAGCATAGTGACATCAAGAAAAAAAAAAAACATATTTCAAAATTTAAGTTCCCTGAGAGAAATTCATTAACAAAACATAAAGTAACATCAATATAATCCATGTTACAATTGATTTAGGGTTCAAAATAACAAAATTCATAAAGAAATCACATAATAATTAATAGTTTAATACACATTTTAGCAAAACATGGTCTTCTTCACCCAATGATCTTCATTCTTCAATCCATCCTCAATTCACCATATGTCAGGTCACATATCATTATCATCATTATCAACATCATCAATACCATCTACAAAAAAATTCATCAAAAAATGAAAACCATAAGTTAAAACTTCTCATTTTAAAGTTTAAACTAATTGAATTTAAACTAGCTACCAAATTCAAATTGCTTTTTAACACACCAGCCAAGCAAAACCAAAAACGCAGAAAACCCTAGCCCACACCAGTAGGGATTACAACAACCAAAAACACACTAGCCAAGCAAATATCTGGCACAAAAGAGGGGACTACAACGGCCACAGACCCCATAAGCAGAAGAAGTTAAAACAAATTAGTTTGTTTGCTTCTTATTTGCTTTTACCTTAAGGCCCATTCTAAAGTGCATTCTAAAGCATTATGATACAAGCTTATAGCAGAACTTTTTATAAACCACGGCATTTGTTGCCAAAAGAGACATCCAGATAAACACAACCATAATCAATAGTCAACGCCTCCATTCATTTACTTTGAACCAAAAACACAAACCTCAGTCAAGTTCTCAAAAGAAAGGAAGAGATCGACAGACCAGAGAAAATGAACTGGAGCTGACGACGAAGATGAGCTGCTGCCGAGGATGAAAGCAAGCCTCCACCTCTTATAAAACAAGGCTGCCAAAGATGAGCTGCTGTCGTTGAAGGAGGAAATCGATGAGAGATGAAATGCAGAAGTTAAAGAGAGATGAAAGCATTGAAAGGAAGAGAAGACGGTACCTGGCGAAGATGAGCTGT
This sequence comes from Pistacia vera, assembly GCF_008641045.1. Lineage (NCBI taxonomy): Eukaryota > Viridiplantae > Streptophyta > Magnoliopsida > Sapindales > Anacardiaceae > Pistacia > Pistacia vera. The sequence goes on from NW_022196883.1 coordinate 11,161, forward strand.
AGCTGATGACCAAAAGCAGGAGATCGACGGTGAAGAGAGGAAATTGGGCAACTAGGAGTCACAGTGGAAGATTTTCCAAGCAAAATGTCAAAGGGAAACGGCGCAAAATGGGTGAAAATCGTTGGAATTTGGGAGGAGAACGACGGTGAAAAGACGAAATCGGGCAAATGGGAGTCATAGAGGAAAATGTCAAAGGGAAACGTTGAAAATTGGGTGAAAATGCTACAATTTGGGTTTAGGGAATAAAAGGGTTTTTTTTTAAGTTAACTCGGTCTATTGAAAAAAACGGTTGGACCAGTGGGTCGATATAGTGCCTCCGGTCCAACCACGGGCTGAACTGGATGAATTAAAATCCCCGGTTCTTTGCATCAACCGGCCCGGCTCACCGGCCAAGTCCCGATCGAACCGATTCAGTCGATTGGTCCGGGCTGGTTTTTAAAACATTGCACAAACCAACTCACATCTGTCGAGGGCATCACACAGACATAAATCAATCATTCATCAGAGCAATCTAAGATTAGCTAATAGCGTGTAGCTTAACCCCAACTCATATAGTCAATCAATCAACTATTAAACACAATCAAACATCAACTACGATCAAACATCAAGAGATATTCAAGATTAGCTAGTGACGTGTAATCTAACATTAATTATACAACTATTCAACCGTACATCAAAGGCAATCATGCAATAATAGTGATTATTCAACTCAATAAACATTAATGAACGAAACTAAGATACCATTGAATCAATTAAACATTAGATTAAACAATAAACATAAAATAGTCTAATTAGATTACATTGGATACACTAGGAAAGAGTTTAACTACTTATAAATACAATAAAACAAACCTTGATCTTACCCTTACACATTTGAATGCAAGATCCACTCAAGATGATCAAGGTTTAGCTTTATACAATCAATCACTCTCTCCCAAGCCTCCAAAGTTGAAAAAATGTTCTCTAAAACTTAATACATCTCAAAATAGGAGTAAAGTTGCCTTTATATAGTTTTCAAGCAAAATGGCATAATTGTAGATAATGGTTGCCCAAATTAGGGTTGAAAATGCAAAGTTTTTCCAAATATCGCGATTTGCACCATGACTCAAAGTTTTGCACTGCGGCTCACTTCAATTGACTTGCGGTGTGTCTCCAGTGATTTTTCTTCGACAAAAACCCTATCACGCCGAGGCGTGGAATAGTTGCGCTGCTGCGCAATTAGAATTTCGTCGAATTTATGCCGCGGAGCAGAAAAGTGTGTTGTAGCTTAAATTCAATTTCATTGCCTTTACGTCATAGCTCAGAAAAGTGCGCTGCAGCTCAGATGCGGAATTTCACTTTTTTTCCGCTAACCTTGATTTATCCGCACTCGATGGATCTAGGATGTTCGAACACCAAAACAAGCACGAATAATCTATCTTTTTGCACCTGAATATCTGAAAACACGACAAAACTAGTGATTCTAGGAGATAACAAAACAAGTACGGAAACTCATCCTAAATAATGCGTTAAAACTTGAATTTCTTACAATTTCACCCCCAAATTACAAAATAAATCCATATTTTCAACACTCAACACCCTTATACTTTTGAATCCTTACAATTAATCCCCTTACTTGTGATTCAATATTTGCAAGACTGACAAACTGCCCCTGAAGATCCTTCCACCAATTACAAACCAAATTCAAAACCTAAAAACCCAGTCAACACAATTTTTTGCCTTATTAATAATAATAGGCCAACCCACTAATTAACATAAAACTCCAACAATATAACCTAGCCCATTTTAATTCAACTAATCTCACCAATTAAATAAACCCAATAGCTCAAAAATTAACTAGGCCTTAAAATAATAGCAAGCAAAGTAATAGCAGGCTCACCCAGTTAACCAATTTAAACTCATCGACACCATGAAACCCATTAACACTATTTATTCCATTTAGCCCATTACTCCTTTAATAACTTAATTACCCAAACCAAATAATTGGGCCTCATTATCTATGGGCCAACCACTCAAACAATTAAACCCATCAATTAAATTAACCCATCAACTTCCAAAACAAAACCCAACCCAATTTAATATATCTTTTCACAAAGTAAAAGCCAAACCAAAATACCATTACTAACAACTTCTTGTATTTGGGCCAAGTCCATTTCTTTTTATAAGGCCTTTTATATTTCAATTTTATCATACCAACTCCATTAGTTACATATGGCCCTTAAACCTATACCACACAACATGCTACACCTCCACTCAAACCCTTAACTAAAACCCAATAGAACTTCAAAGCTTAATACTATATTCATCTCCCCTAATCATTCAATATCATTTAAATTCTTAAGTAAAACCTAACGACCCAAACCCAACACTTTTGTGCCGCGGCGGCAAAATTCCTCGCTGTAGCACGGCTCTTCCCATAAAACTCCTCGCCACTCTAGATTCTTCATGCCGGGGCAGGACTTTTCCTTCGCTGCAGTACAACGGCGATTTCACCCAATTTCTGGGTTTCTTTCAATCCAACCAATTCAATACTCATCTCCTCACTCCACAAAAACTTTTCCCTCATCAAATCTATTCCAATATACCTTCACAAACCTACAAGAACTCATTCAAACAACCAAAACACAATTTCATCAAGTCAAGCCTTCAATAACGCCAACATCAAAACCCATCTTCAACACTTCATTTTCCAACATTCAAACTCCAACACATAACTCAATCTAACCTTGTAGCACCTTAACTAGCAAAAATATCAACATCTACCAACACTCCAGCAACCACAACATGTCATCATTTTACAAACATTTATAAACATTAAAATCCAATGTAAGAACACATAAATAATTACCACATATTTATATACAAGGACTTTAACCAAAAAAATGGTAAAGAGAAAGGTTTGGATCCACTCAACTCTTGTTCTTGGCTCAACCCGAATTACCCAACTGCCCTAATGGTTTTCCCTTTCTTCTTCTTCTCTTGGTTTACTCTCCTCTCAACTCTCTCGCATTTTCTTCTTCTTCTTCCTTTCTCATCTCTCTTTTCTCTCTCTTTTTCTTCTTTTTTTTTTTTTCTTTTCTTCTCCGCCACTTATTCTGGACAAACACTGTTCACCCAAAATATCTTGGCAATACTTCACTCTAGTCCTCTCTTGTTTCGGCTATTACACTTTACTCCCTTAAAATTTTCAAATTATTGCACCTTATCCCCCAAAATTACAAAATAAAATTTCATAAAAATACAGAGTATTACAAGAGGTAAAGTAAAAAGTGGCCCGGATAGAGATAGGTCATCTTCCAAGAAAAGTTGTGTCTGCTAGGGAGCAATTCTGGATTGGTCAGTAGTATCCATAAAAGGAAAGGAATCTTCATGAAAGACCACATCTCTGGAAATTAGGAATCTGTTTTCTGTCGGGTCATACAACCGATACCCTTTCTGATGCATGGGGTATCCCATAAAAATACAATGAGTGGCTAGGGGACCAAACTTATCATGAGCCCCAAGATTAGTAGCATAGCATAAACAACCAAAAACTCTGAGATGACTAATGTCTAGGAGTTTCCCAAATAGAAACTCATAGGGTGTCTTACTATTAAGAGCTCTGGTGGGCATCCAATTGATCAGGTAAGTAGTGTGTAATATCTCACTAGACAAGTATTCACTGAATATCTTATAGAGAGAATCTAGAGAATTGATAGCTTAAAAAAAAGTGTTCGTCTAAAATTTTTATCCTTAATCCAGTTATAACATACTCTTACACAATGACTATTTCTTACGTGTATCAATCTACATTAAAATTCTTCACTGAGATAGTGTGTGTAATCCTCTCGCCAGCTTGACGTCTCCCGACCACTACAATCTAATACCTGCAAAATAAAGAAAGCAACAGGGTGAGATATAAATGCTCAGTAAGTAAACCAAATCTAACTATGCTCTTACTCCGTTGTCCCCATTTTCATTGTACTGTTTCTAAATTTCTGCTTGCTTTCTCTCTTTATTCTCAAGCATACTACTTAGCAGTCTTCTATTTTCCTTAAATCTTTCTAAATCCTTCTAGTGTTGTGCTATTCTTTATCATTTTATTTCTCTTCTCTACTAGATTATAACTTTTTGTTTCTTTCTCTACTCAACAAATCCCTAAGTTTCCTTGTTATTTGTCATGTTTCTAATTTCTGTTCTTTTCTAGCATGTATCTAATTTCTGTCATTTTCTTGTATATCTCTAATTTCTTTTCTATTCTCGTAGGCTTCTATTTTCTTTTCTTCTCTATTCTCATGGGCCTCTATTTTCTTTTCTTCTCTATTCTCATGGGTTTCTATTTTCTTTTCATGACTAGTCAGACATGCAATAATAAAACAAATTGTTTAATCTATACATAAATGCATAAGATGCAATGCACATAAAATGTCTGATGCATATGCAAATGATCATGTTTGTATTCTTTTTAAAAATTCTTTTCCTTTCTTTTTGAAATTCTTTCTGTTTTCTATTTTTCTATTTTTCTTTCTTTCTGAAATTCTTTTTGTATTCTATTTCTTATTCTATTTTCTTTTTTTCTAAAATTCTTTCTAAATTCTGTTCTGGTTTGTCGATCGGACTACGTTAAGGCATGGATTTGGAACCCTGACTGTGTGAGCATATTCTGAAATTCTTTCTAGGTACAGTCTCATCTACATGCACTTCTAACGGACTGTACAATTCTGCTTTCTATTATGAGGCCGCCCATTAATAGTGGCGTGCATGTGGGAAACTTCTGCATCTCTGTCGCCACTAGCTAACGCAGCAAATGCTCACAGGTTCTCCATCGCAACAACCCTCTGAAAACATGCTCTGTAAATCTGCAAAATAACTAGCTAGACATTTCCAATAATTATAAAATTTCTTAAATATATGCTATGCTATGTCATGCATTTATATATTGTCTATGCATGATCCCAAAATACATGTCTAACTCTGGCATGTATTCTATTAATTCTAAGGCTTTTATTTCTATACTTTTTTGGAAAGCCCAAAGTTCTATTCTACTAACACGCTTAAATTAAACATTTTCTATTTTATTCTTTATTTCTGAATTCTATGCATCGTGTGTACGTACACGATTCTATAATTTCTTCATAATTCTTCAATTCTTCAATTCTATCATGCTATGTAAAATGTACACATACATAAGTACATTAACTCTCACAAATTCTACTCTCTAATATTTTCTAATGTAACAAACATGCCTTGTACAACTTTCTAAATACAAATCTTAATGCCATAAATTTTGATTCTCTTAACATGACAATCAACGTTGTTATACATGCCCTTCTTTCTTCTTTTCTTTTGGCTACATTCTATACATTATTCTATATTGCCATATTAATCATTGTAAATCCAATCTAACATATGGCACAACATATATACTTTGGCTATATTCTAATTTCTTTCTAACATTCTTAACTAAACTTTTTGGCCATACAACATATTCTCAGATCTTCTAGTACAGTTCTATAGCTTGTATAATAATATAAGGCATGAAACTATACTCATACCAATCAATTTCTAAAATGGTCATGTATTTAATACATAAACTAAACTTCTATTTCTTTGATGTTTCTTTAATAATTATCTTGGGAAAGCTTTTCTATTATTTATACATAAAATCACTTATTACATATTATTTATAACTAATCTCAAAACAAAAAAACAATATACTCATTTGGCCAGCCATTCTTTGAATGATCTTTCTAATTTCAAGCATATAAGCTTGACATTTATGGTGGCATATTGTAATATTATAATATGTCACCCATCTTTTACTATCATCAATATTACACATTGCAACAATTTAATATGCAATTCTTGCCATCATTTTTCTGAAGTCATAAGTTTCAAAACTCATATCAATGTAAATACAATATGTCATTCAAACTAATGCTAAAAGTTCAAGCAACTTAACCATGCACTAAAATCATTTCTTTCATTGAACCACATAACCAAGTGTTATTCTAAATTTTGGCATAACAAAATACACTCTTGAATACTAAAACTTATACTTGGTTAAGCCTAACATAACCATTCAACTCCAATTCTTTCCTTTCTCAAACAATTTATTCAACAAGATTTAACAAACTTATGCATGCATTTCTCTTTGAATTTTCATCAAATAATTCACATGCACACTGCAAATACTTGGTTGGCCACACTTCCACATCTCTCCAAATCCACCAAAATTGGAGCAAAACTCACCAAACTTAAATTCAATTATAGTTGGATTCAACACTCTCAAAATTTCATCCAAAGTTCAACCAAATCATCACATCTACATAACTACTCATCTTGGCTAAACCTACACATTTTCTCCATCAAACAAGCATCTAAACAGCCAATACTTCTTATCATACATCATACACACACTCGAATCAACTTACACATATACTACCCAAATTAAAAGCTTAGATTGGGTTTACTTACCTTGAATTTGCACAACACTAATGATTCAACCTTCCTTTGCTAAAATTCTTTTCCTCTTGGACCTAAATCATGTAAAAACATAAGAATTCAAAACTTTAAAACTTAAATACACACTTTTGTGCTAGAATCTTACCTTTGGATGCTTTAGAATTGAAAAGCTAAACCCTATGAATTCTCTTTGAAATTTGATGAAGAAGCTTGAGAGAAAATGGATGAGAGGTGGCGTGCCCAAGGGTGAGAATGGCTAGGGTTTTTTCAATTGAAGCCTTATAACTAATATATATATATATATATACATTCCCATTTTGTCCTTGCACTTTCTAAGAAATTTCATCTATGTCCTTTAGTCATTTACCTAATTACCCTCATTTGTATCATCTTCTTCACATTATTTTGCTTCCTTACACTCACCATTTTTTCATCTAGTTGTGAGTGAAAAGACCATTTTACCCTTATTCTTTAATTTCTTTTTATTACTTTACAAACACGTATTTATCTCGGCATCACATCACGTGTATTGTCCATAACCTTTCTACCACTCTATTCTCATGGCTAGCACACTTAATACATTATATTTATCATACTCACTTTTCACTTGACCACGTGATTCTATGTGAAATGACCATTTTGCCCCTATCGAAACTTTTATGGAATTCCACTATAAAACTAGTTAAATATATTCACTATGACTATAGAATAATCCCTATCATATTTCTAAATGTGGGTATTACATAGCGTGACCACACATTCGCCCCAAAATGAAACAGGTATGTTAGCTTGGTGTTTGAGAGTCTTAGCTACTTCTAAGAGGTATCTCTGTGTTAGTGTATTTCTTAGAAACCAATCGTGTTATTGGTCTTAGGGAATTATATCTTGTAAATACTCTTTTGAGAGTGGAAGAAAGAGTTCTGATTTCACATGTTGTTTATTGCTTTATTTATACTATTTATAATGCATGTGAAATGCCCAGATGATACGGATCTTTAGAAGATCAAATCATTGAAGCATTTCCTACGTAGGTAATGTTAATTGGGCAATAATATTGCATAGTAGACATGCTTGAATATCATGTGATGGTATTAGTGTGGGAGATTATAAGAGATATATCACTAGGGCATTAGCATGGATAAAATGTTGGTGAACTGTTTATCGAATATGACCAATTACGATGAATCACATGGACATTTTGAATGTGGTCAATGATACATCGTAGGATCATACTAGTGTACCAATAATCCTTAGACCTGAGACATCATGGTTGGACTCAACATAGGATGCATATGATTCATATGGTGTATATACACAAGACTAGTCATGTTTTGTGTAAGAAGCCGATTTGGTCATATGTTATTCATGTGCGAGGACAAGTGATGGTCAAGATGGGATCCGTTGACTCGAAATAGTTTGGTCCCGAGTTCCCAAACGAATGTCAATAAACATTGGAAAAAGAAAATCTCTGGCCAGAGTACAAAATAATCATATGAAAAGGAGTTTCATGATGGCACGTTCCATTGTATTGATTGACAATTCGGATAAAGATTAAGTTAAGGATTTTGACATACCATGAACCTATACTTAATCGAGACTAGACGAAAGGATTTTACTACATAAAATGTATGATCGGAAAAAAAAAAAAAAAAAATCATTGGAGTTTAACTTCACTGTGGCTTAGGGGTTATGGAGCATTGCTAGATGCCTACCATGATCGGTGAGAGTTTCTATCATAAAGAGTTATGACGAAATATATGACGAAATATATCAGATTGTGATATTGGGCCCACGGCTAGGTTACAGTGAACTTAAGTGGTCACACCTAAAAACCAAGAATGAGAAGAGAGAGTAATACATATCGTTAAAGGTTAATGTTGTTCAAATGTAAACATGTGCATCCGAGTTTATGTATTGGTGAGACATGATTACTCATGGGAAGCTAGCACTTACCAAAGGTAATAAGGTAATTTGGTCATTATTGGATTAGATTCAATGATAGACTAAAATATATTATTGAATTAGATTCAATAATGGGTTAAATATTAAACAGGATTATTTTATATGCCTTGATTATAAATTTGTTTAAATCAAAGATTTAATATTAAAGAGTTAATATTAAATTGAAATTGTTTCAAGGACTTAGGATCAATAATGATTTAATATTAAGGAGTTAATATTAAATTGAAATTATTTCAAGGACTTAAAAATAATATTGAATTTGTATTAAGTGTTAATACATGATTCATATTAATTCAAGGACTTGAGAATAATTTCAAAATGGTGCTTGTATATAAATAAGTGATATTCCCAAAATTTAATCTAATTTTCATTTTGATTGAAAATCTCTCTCTTGAGCTCTCATGTCCGGCTCTCTTTTCTTCATCTTGGGATGAACTTTGCTTTGAGGATTTTCATCAAATTTGTTGAAGATCTTGAACTCCTTTTCAAGTTACAAAAGTTCTAAAGCATAAAAGGTAACAATTTCACCCTTTTAGTTTCAATAATGTGTCATATGACCTTATACCATGTTTTACACTAATTTTACCCTTTCTAAGCATGAATTCTTACACTGTGTTTTTGTTCAATTATACCATTCGGTTGAGGGGTGTGTATACACATGAACTTTCATGGAATATGCCTAGAGATGAAAAATATGAGGAGTAGTGGTGATTAAAGAAATCACAGGTATTATCTGTTCGAATATGTTGAACGGATACATTGAATTGTGTTTTGACCATAGAGATATACGCCCTGATTTTGGTAAGTGTTTGAGTTTTTGAATTCAAGAGATAAACCCATATACCTCGAGAAAAATTGTCAACTATGGTAAGGAAGAAACAGAAGCCATCATGGTTAGGAGTGTGATAGGGTCTCCAAATATTAATATGAACTAGGGAAAAAAGGTGAGTAGTGTGTGATGTGTTATGTGGAAAAGTGGTTCAAGATTGCTTGGCAAGAGAACAAACTGGACAATGAGGTTGTGGAACAAAAGCACAATGACCTAGTCTTTGGTGTAAAATTAAGAAACTTTTATTGAGATTTGTATTACGATCAGAAAATTTATTATTTACAATACAAGACAGAAAATTTGGAGATTTTCCCACAAAATCAGTGATACAAGGGTAAAGACCATTATGAACCTTACCCGAGCTCATTAGTTTCCCAGTCAAAGGGTCATGAAATTCACATGTTAGGGAAGAATTTTAAACAACAACTGTTATCATAACAGATTTTGGAAACTAAAATAAGGTTAAACCTAAAGGGCTAGAACAAATAAAACATTATGGAGGACTAAAGTTTTGGTAAGTTGAACAATTTCTATTTGGGTGGTGGGAACCATTGTTCCATTGGGCATATGGACATATGTAGATGATTTTGTGGGTGCATGGGTAAAATACTTGGGATTGCAAATGATGTGGTCACTAACTCCTAAGTCAATTATCCAGATATCATCTTTAATGAAATTTAAACAACAAGATGTACTTGCATAGGATGTCCAATGTCATATAATCCTGGGGAAGCTGATTGATCATCTTGAGTAACTGTTGGTATTGCTCAGGACTGATCGTGGGTGCTAAATTCCCGGTCCCCAAAGAAGTATTTGTGTCTGCTTGATTTATTGTAGATCCAGTTTTCTAATTTGGTGGACGTCCATGCAGCTTCCAACAAGTTTCACGATTGTGATTTTTCCTTTTACAATAATCACAATAGCGTGCACTTTTTCCAGATTTATTGGACCTTGAGCTATTAGACCCATTGTTTTGATATAGGCCCTTAGAAGTGAAATAAGTTGGCCCATTTGATGTGGATGAACTCAGCCCATGTGAGGTATTAAGAAAGGAGTTGGGCTTGGATCTGTTGCAGTCATTGGATTGCACAAATGACTCTAGGCCGTTCAGAACAAATTTGGCCCCATATAAAACCATTCTCTCATTTTTTGGAAAACCTCTCCGTTTGGTTCACAATTTTGTGTTTTTGGGAAAAGTTTTTTGAAAAAAGTTAAAAAAAAATTGAATTGGGCGGGTACTACGATGTAGGATTTACAAATTAATAAAATACCCCCTATGTTTGTTTTTTTACAAAATACTCCCTATAATAAAACATTAAAAGTTAACAAAAACACCCCCAACCCACCCTCAAATATGGATAGCTGGCCACCACCGCAGGAGGGTGGCCGGAGTCGCAGTATCGGCACATGACCGGCTGGATCTTACCGGTCGTGCACCGATATGGCCTTTTCCGGCCAGATCCACGGTGGATCTGGCCCGCAAAGGCCATATCTACGGCTAGATCTGGCCATTGGCCGTATTTGCTCGTCAACGACGGCCAAAAAATGATTGTCATTGATGGTCAATGACGACCGTTTGTTGGCCGTCGTTACCGACTGGTTACGGCCAAAGATCTGGCCGTCAACGGCCAGATCTTTGGCCTTAGATCTGGCTTTTTTCGGCCAGATCCATTGTGGATCTGGCCGAAAAAGGCTAGATCGGTGCACTATTGGCCAGATTCAGTCTGTAGTGCGCCATCCTACCAGATTCCGGCCATTTTCCGATAGTAGTGGCCGGAATCTAGTAAATGTGGATTATTGGGGTGTTTTTGCAATTTTTAAAAAAATATTTAGGGGTATTTAATTAAATTAACAAATTTAGGGGGTTTAAAAAAAGTTGAATAATATTGTGAGTTTTTGGGTATTTTACTGTTTAACTTTTTTGGGAATACTAAAAGTAGTATTTCCAATTGGCAACCAAACGAAGCCCTAGCCACTCATGAACTCCTTTTGCGCCTCCACCATTTTCACTCTTCACCCCTTCATTAAACCCCTTTTGTGTGATGTTGAATGCGGAGGTGTCGCTGGTGTGAAGGCCATCGTGTGAGTTCATGCGTTGGCTCTCATCTTGCACAAACAACTGGTAAGCGCGGCAGAGCGACGACGCCAGCGTTGTCGCCAGAATCTGAGTTCTAAAAGGCAAAAAATTGTTATTTAATCCCATTTAAAAATGGATCAATTGGTTTTGATCCTTTACCCTTTTTATTTGTTGAATGATCGTTGTCGGCCCTTTAAGGGGTTTTTCAATGGCATCCAACTCATTCCATACCACCGAAAAGCGGTTAAAGTACGATGTCACCGGTAAGTTGTTATGTTTGATCTCGGCAAGAGATTGCCGTAAAGTGAACAACTTGGCCAGATCAAGCTGGCCGTACATCTATTTTATGTTTGCCCACATTTCTTGGGCATTTTCTATCTGTGGTATTCCGATGGCAATCTCTTGGGGTCAAGGAGTTGCTAATCCATGCTTAGACGAGGGTGTTACAGCGTGACGATGTCACCGGTAAGTTGTTATGCTTGATCTCGGCAAGAGATTGCCGTAAAGTGAACAACTTGGCCAGATCAAGCTGGCCGTACATCTATTTTATGTTTGCCCACATTTCTTGGGCATTTTCTATCTGTGGTAGTCCGATGGCAATCTCTTGGGGTCAAGGAGTTGCTAATCCATGCTTAGACGAGGGTGTTACAGCGTATCCAGTGCTTGAGGAGATATGGTTCAATCGATTAAGGAAAGGTTCCATAGATGAACCTTTCTTTGTCCTTTATGATCAATGACCACCGGAAGTCACATGCCCATGTTCCATAATTTTTAGATCCGGCAAGTGTTTACTTTACAAGCACCAGTTCAGATTCATCAGACGCCGGTGAGTAGAGAGGGTTACCAGGTTCTGGCCAATTGGAGTTGTTTGGAACAATTTGGAATACTGGGTCGGGATTTTGACCTGTCGGGTTGGTGCCCGACCCATGAACCCGAATGGGCTTGGCCCATATTGGGTTTGTGGGTTTGGGCCATGTTGGGCTTGACCAGAATTTGGACCCGATCTAGAATTCTGATCTTGGTTTTGTTGTTTGGATTGGTTTAATGTTGGCAAAGTTGTGGTGATTTTGGAGGTTCTGGAAATTGGAAAAACGTAGCTAACTCGATGTGTTTTGTTTGCAGGTTCTGGTAACTTGGCTAGAATAGAATTGCTAGGTGAAAAGAATCCAAGTGCCTTATTTCACAGAATCTGGAAAACTGGCTAGAGAGGATTTGTTGGGCGTAAGCGAGATTAATAAGCTTGCTCTGATACCATGTTAGAATATAAGCAAGAAAGGCAAAAGAAGCAAACTGTGTTGCTGAAGAGTGCCAGAATAGAAGAAGAAGACTCAACTGAATCTGTCTATTGTCTTGTATATTTTGTATTACAAAGTGTTCAATTTATAAAAATAAAAAATAAAGAACAATTTAGGAATGTAATCAGAGCTATAATTACACAATAATTGAATAAAGCCGATTGCTGAAGTTACTCCTGGATATCCTGTAATTTGCTTGATGCAGGATGCATAATTCCAGCAGTCTTGCCACCAGCAGTCTTGTCATTCATTCCATACTGCATCATTCACAACTCAGTAATGATATGAGCAGTTAACTAAAGAGCTTGACTTATTTTGATTCTTACAACTTTATATTTTAATTCTCATAAGGCGATTGCCTGTTCAGCCCATTCTTTCAGTGTACAGACAATTTTCTATTAGAATTTCTTTATAAAAACGATTCTGTACATTTATTTGGTTTTGATTTTATGAAGCAATCCCTGAGTGGGATGATGAGACCTTTTGCCAAGGCTACCCCACGCCCCGAATGAAATGTCTTAAGGGTTTCATCTCGAGGATTTATGCCTTCTGCACTCTACAGTAGTAATAAAGAGCCTGCGGCTCCTGCTTTTTCACGGGTTAGAAACAGAATGATCTGGCCGATACCAAGACATAAAATTTAAAAAGAAAAAAATATTGCTGCTTTCATGTCAATTCAATATCCAAGGAACTATAGTAGAAGATATATTGTAACTCCCCATCTTCTCTCCGGGACTTCCTGGTTCGTTCATGGACTTGGATTTTCTCGGCCACCAAGAAAGCTGATCGTAATTTTAAAATAAAAAAACCCAAGAAAAGCTTCGTATCGTAAAATATATACTTCAGGCTAGTGTCTCACATTCAGAACAAATGGGGCACTCACATAACGTCGTAACATTCAACATTTTTCATTAGGAATAATTACGCAAACTGATATCCTCTCCTTTTCAGGATCTGCAGCAAGAGTCATCAGCACAATTGATTATTTTCTTATAACCCTTAAAAAAATACATGAACATCAACTAGAGGTTTTTGGGCAACCAAAATTCTAGAAATCTCCTTTACAATAGGCTTCTCGTTAACATCTTCCTCTCTTTCTCAATGCCATTTCTTTTGTGTTTTCTGCCTGCGATCCAAAGGAATGAGTGAGCATCAGCAAAATTACAGTCCGGAAAAGAGTAGAGAAACTATAATCAGAAATTTTAATTTCACACACCTAGTTTTTAAGGGATTCAGTTGGTCCCAGATTATCTCAAATTTTGGCTCAACCAAGCCTCTTCCTTTAGGACAGATTTTCATCTGTCTGAAAAAAAGAAAGATCACTTCATGTAAACTCATCACCTACTTTCACGTCTATGAAATGCAAACAAACCTCTCCTGTAGAGGAATGAAACAAATACAACAGGCAGTTTCACTCTGGTGGAGATGGTCAAGTGACTGACTGTACCCAAACAATGGCAAGTTTTGTGTTGTTATTCCAAATATCAGAGCGGCCCCTCCAAACACAATCACAGTTGTCACTGCAAATGCCTTCCCCTCTACAAAATACATAAACACAGAGCATGAGGAAGTTTAGTGAAACGAACTCCTTCGATTTGCGAAGAACCGCCGATCAAGAACGTAAAGATCTAGGAACAATCAGACTTTGAAGAATCGCGACTTAAAACGAATCTATTTTCTGGCATAAATAATCTAAAACGCTACAATCTTGATTTAGATTGATAAGTTTCATGAAAGAATGCCACAAGAATTAGTGGTTCTTGATGAGTTCTAGAGATCAAGATGTAATCTTAAAAAAAAAAAAAATTATTTAATTATTACTTCCCAAAAGCGTGCGGCCAAAACCGCCTACAACTATATATAACTAACTAATTAGTCCAAAATAAGGCTAACAACCAATTAATAGATCGTAACCCTAATAACTAACTCGAACCCAACTAATAAAAATAATAAAATACTTGAACTTTAGTAAATAAATAGCTTCAACCCATTACACCAAAATAAATCTTAAAATAGCCCACATAAAATAGCAATTATTATGCCCCATGAACAAAGGCTTGGATGCCAACTTGGACCCAATTAAGGCTAACAAGAATCGGTCTTTAATTCCTCAAACTTGGACTTGGGTTTCAATCTTGTTAACAATCTTTTTGGATCCCTTTGGGGCATACTCGGCTTCATGCATTGCTTCCTTAACTTCAAGTTCTTCAATTACGCTTAACAAGGCACGTTGCATCTTTTTAGCTCGACTCCTCGTAATCGGGCCCGTCGGAATGTGAAGAGGATCTTATGTCGGCTTTACGACAACAGGTTGCTCAGTCATGTCCTCATCATTTAGCCAGCCAAAACTTCTATTGTCACCCGATGAGACCATAAAGTTAACATACCAAGAAATATAGCTGCAACAGAACCAAAAAATCTTTTACCTTGCAAGTGAAAGCACCGTAAAGGTAATTTTGTTCATAAAAGTTATATGGCAACTAGGTCGTCTCCTTCCCTTTCATGTTCTTCTGAACCTAACAATGTCTTAGTCATTCTGTCCAACATGGAGTATATTTCCCTCATTTCCATATGAGACCGATCTCCAACAACAAACTCATAGACAATGCCATTAATCTCAATTGAACTACACCCAGGAACCTTTCTGACACCAAGATCCTTCATTTTCCTTCTCACCTTTTTTACATCTTCCCATCTGGCAGCAGTGGCATATAAATTGGCAAGCAGTGTATGAACAGTGGAATCACTTGATTCAATTTTCTCTAGCAATCCAGCCAGCCGCTCACCCATCTCAACATTGCCATAGATTCTGCAGGCGCTAAGCAAAGAACCATAAAGTGGAACTATGATCTTATTGTTTTCATCTGGTATCTTTTTTATCAACTCCTCAGCTTCATCTAACAGTCCAGCTCGACCAAGCAGGTCAATGAGACACCCATAATGTTCTAGCTTTGGCTTAATCTGATATATCTCTGTCATTGCACCAAAGAACTTGCGCCCTTCCTCGACCAATCCTCCATGGCTGCAAGCACTTAAAACACCAATAAAGGTTATATCATCAGGTTTAGCCCCAACTTGTTTCATTGCTGAAAACAACTCCAATGCCTTGTTTGTCTCCCCATTCATGGCAAGGCCACATATAACTGAAGTCCAAGCGGCTGTATCCTTTTGCCTTAGCTTACAGAATATCTCCAAAGCCTTCTGTGTACATCCACATTTTGCATACATTTCAATAAGTGCAGTACCAACAACTGCATCCACTGTAATTCTTTTTTCATCAATGTATCCATGAATCCATCTTCCTTGCTCTAGAGCTCCCACCTGAGCACAACCTGTGAGGAGAGTAACCAGTATGAAATTATCTGGCTTAAACCCTCTTACTTGCATTTCTTGAAATAATGCCACTGCTTTGTCAAACCGGTTAAATTGCACATACCCATTGATCATAGCTGTCCAAAGAACAATATCCCTAACTGGACTTCTGTCAAACAACTCTCTAGCTTCATCTAGCTGCCCACAATTCACATACCCAGACACCATACTAGTCCAACAAATCACATTCTTGCTTGCCATGTCATCAAATATTTTCCTCGCTATACTCAAACAACCACACTTACAATACATGTCTAATAAAACATTTCCTATTATATTAGTGAATTCAAGCTTCTCACTGATATAACAATGGATTTCATTGCCAAGTTCCAAATTTTTCAATGCTGTACAAGCTGACAGAGTGCTTACAACCGTAGCCTCATCAGGCCTCAAATTACTCTCTTGCTGCATCCGCCGAAAAACATTAACAGCATCCTCAAATGCCCTACACTTAATGTGCCCCGATATGGACACATTCCAAGAAACCAAATCTTTCTCAGGCATTTCATCAAACAACTTCTTCAAATTATCAATTTTATACAATAAAGCGTACATGTCCATGAGCGAGTTGCAGACATAGGTATCAAATTCAAGACCAGTTTTTACCACATACCCGTGAACCTTTTCACCTTCCTTAAGCTCTCGTAAGTACCCAATCACCTTAAGAACAAATGGGTACGTAAAATTATCTGGCGAAAACCCATGTTCTCTTAGATTATAAAATAGCAAAAGAGATTTTCTATAACTACCCTTCTTTGCAAAAGCTCTAATCAGGAGATTGTATATAAACAAACTTGGACATTCAATACAATTGAAGATCTTCTCTGCGTAGAGTAAGTTCCCAAGAGATGGGTCCGTGCAAAAGACCATGAGCTTGTTGAGTGTGTCTGTGTTTTGGTGGAGCCCCACTTGAAAGATTTGTGCCTGTATTTGTTTGAGATGGGTCATAGATTTGCAGTTTTTGAGAAGAAAGATACATGATTTTTTGGTTATTGTTGTGTTAAGAGAAGAGCTAAACAAGTGGATTTGGCGGGAAAAAGACTTGGATAACTGATAAACTTGTGGAGGGAGCATTTGAACTTTGGTGAGAAGTGAGAAGTCTGTATTGTCTACGCTATCGAAATGGATGCAAATGCATAATAAGCAAAGTGCATATGATCAACCAAGCACAAAATGGCTGCTCAAACCTTTAAACAAGCTTGAGGTTGAGCATGATTAGTCAATATCAAGAGCACCTGGTAATAACGTTGAAAGACCCAGTTAGTTAAAATCTGATAATGCGGCGGTTCGCGTTAATCAGAAAACTTTGTAACCTTAAGGACCTCATTATTTAGCGAGAACTGGATGTCATAACTCAGATTATTCTCAACTGAACTTCATTAATTTTAAAGTAAAAACCCAAAGAAAAGTTTCATATTATAACATACATAATGTAGACTAGCGTCCCAAAGTCAAAACAAATAGGCTACTCACACAACATTTGTTTGCTAAATATTTACACCACATTGAACATTTGGATTATACGAACTCCCCCCTACCCTTTCCATATCAGAATTTCCAGCCAGTCACCAGCGCAATTGCTTATTTTCTTTACCCTATTTAAGTACAAGAAAACAGAAAAATTCCATGACAATACAAATCATGAATCAACTAAGTGTTTTTTGCACCCAAAATTCTAGAAAGCTCCTTTATAATAGGCTTCTCCTTAAAATCTTCCTGGTTTTCCAAATGCCATTTCTTTTGTGTGTTTTCTGCCTGTGGTCAAAAGCTTTGAGTTAGCACAAGCAACTAACAATCAGCAAAAAAAGTATATCATTTATGTAAAGAAATTTTGCAATTCACATACCCAAGTTTTTATGGGAGTCAGTTGCTCCCTAATTATGTCAAATTTTGGCTGAACCAAGTCTCTTGCTTTCGTACGGAGTTCATCAGTCTGAAAAAAAGAGAGATCAATTCATGTAAACTCATCACCTACCATCAGAAATCTATGAAACTGAGACAAACATATCCTCTAGAAGAATGAAACAAATATATCAACATCAAAAGAAAAGCAGTTTCACTTTCACTTTCACTTACACTTTCACATCGATAGAAATGGTCTAAGTGACTGACTGTAGCCAAACAATGGCAAGGCTTGTGTTCTTATTTCTTACCCATTCAGAATTGAATGAATTTACTTCCTTCCCAGGAACTGATTCCTACCCATTCCTTGATTCAGCTATGAATGTTTCTATATCCTAATCATATATGTATAACTATTCATATTCTTCCTTCTAAGCTTCAGCTTTGAGGAAAAGAATAGTTGTTTGTTGTGTTGGGAGAAACAGGATATGTCACATTGGCAAGGCTGATACCTCAGATTTGATTATTACTGATGCGAAGGGAATGCAGATGAAGACTCTGAAGCTAACGCCTGTGGCAACAAAAGCATTTAGAGTTGCTAACGTGATATGGATGGAGGTTGGCAATTCTGGGTTTGAGGCTGCATCTTCAAAGTATATGCCATCTCACCACACACAAACCTAACCTATCACTTTCATTTGAATTTTACGGATCTCAAATCAATGCTTCTCTAAAGACATAGATACTTTTGGTTTTCACATGGTCATATTGGGGGAATTCAAAACCATTTTTGGTCCAGGTAAAGGCATAACACCTTGAAGCTAGTTACTGTCTTGCAGTCTACGGTAGGTAGGTTGAATAAACATAGGATGAAGAGGAAATAGTAGCAGGTTTTTAACTTTACGGAAAGCATGAAATAATTACTACAGCCTTGGGTCAAAATTTCAAGATTATGGAAAAAAAGAACTGTACTTACATTGTGTGCATCAAGCTTGGATGCTGCCATCCCAAAAATAGCAGTAGCCCCTCCAAATATAATCACAGTTGCAACTGCAAAGGCCTTGCCAACTACATAAAGACATAAACACAGAGCATCAGGAAGCTTTACTTATGGAAAACTTCGACTGATTTAAAGAAAATTAAAGCTAGATTTACTCCCTGATAAGATGATATTAAAGTTAACCACACCAAGAAGTATAGTCGCAAGGGAAATGCACCACAGACATACAAAACTTAAGTCATTCAACTTTTACTGATAGGTTCCCAAATCAATTACTAACTGAACAAGAAAGTGGCTTCACATTAGTCACCAAATGTTATTGCCAAACACTAAGGTCCTCACAACCTAAGTTCACTTTACACCAGCTTAAATTCTTAATTTTCCTCAATTCTCAATGTCATATGCCTCATAATTTATAATTTTGCATAAAACCTCTTTCTATTTGTTGTGATTTGACAGCTACACACAGATAATTAGATATTGGTTTAAAACATAAACCCCGTTACAGAATCAAGCCTATCTTACTTAGTTTCGGTGTAAATTCATAAATCATTTAGTCAGAATTCGTACATACTTTTCAATTGTACAACAAAGAGCTACTCTACAAAGTTAACTGACTCATGGTACATTATAAAAAGATTGTCATATTGAAGAGGTAATTTTGCTAAGCAAGATAGAGATTACAAATCCTACTTTGATGAAGTCCTTCAGCCGCGGCCTTTAACTTCTCAGGGTTTACATGAGGTGTATATCTGTCCCGCCTTAATTCATTAGCTGTTGAAGCCAAAAATGAGTGCTCTTGACTGGGCAATTCCCACCTGAATTAACGAACAGAAACACTAAAAACATTTACAAAAGACTCTTTATATAATCCAAAGAGTTTGCCTATCAAAACAAAAACTCAATAGATTGTTTATTCTTTAAATATAAATTAAAAAGTAAGTTTGACTCTCTATACTTAAAGACTTAAATTTCATTCTCTATCTCAATTTTATTTAATAAATTACAAATTTTTATATATTTTATTATTAATTTTCTCTCATATTAAAGTCTGTCTCTTATTTATATTAGATTTGAATAAAAATAGAGATACTCTATATTTATGTAAAATATGCTTTTAAAATAAAAAGTACTTCTAAGATAACATAAATCTTCGTAATAATAACCAAAAGCACAACGATATTGTAAAAGAACAAGTTTAACATGATATGATAGGCAAAATTGAACCTTTTGGGGCCAAAGGTGACCTGGGGCAAAGAAAGGTAAGCCCTGAGAGGATTCAAAGCATCAGGTGAGACAGAGGAGGCATTTGGGTCAATGGGTAGAACCCACTTGGAACCTGTGGAGAGAGATGATGGATCAGACGGTCGACCGAAAATCTTGGATGGCAGACAGTGTCTTAACACCTCGGGAAGCACATCAGCTTTGAATTCCCGCTCACCCAATGACGGTGAAGAAGAAGCTGGTGAAGCCACATTCTTGGTGTTGGTGGTGGTTTTCTCTACAATTTTGTTTACAGCTTGTTTGGATTCCTGGAAAAAAAATGCTCCCTCTTTTCCCGCTAATCTTCCTCCTGCAAGAAAACTCATTTCTGTGCGTTTGTCAATGAAATCAATTTCAGGTTTCTCAAGGTTGGATTGGTTGCTGTGGCTGATTAGATTTTGAGTAGTGTTCTATTTATAGCAGGAGCGGTAACGTTGCTGTTTTATACGGTTTCTTTTTTATTTTATTTTTTTAATGTCAATTATCTTATTGGATTATTGTTTTAATGTACCAGTAACCTTACCCATATTTTGATCAATGACCCCAATTAATTACCAAATTTGAAATTCCTTCAATACAATATAATGGTTAATTTTTTTTCAAATGTATAACTGTATATAATTTAGACTTAAGACATGATCGCATTTGTGTTTATCAGGAATTAGATAACTGAATCGTGTTAAATAATAAATTTAAAATTCTATATGTGGATTCAAATAACCTGATTCATTCATTCAAGTTTAAAAAGAAAAACATATAACAATAATAATAATAATAATAAACTTATTTTATGAGAATAATTGAACGCCGTTGAGTACGTTGTGTGCAAAACAAGTAAAACCATTATTAGCAGTTCAATATTAGATAGCTAAAACCAAGTTAGAAAGTGATTTTTTTTATTTGAATTTAGTAAATAATTCAGGTGAGTCAAATATAAGGGCTATTTTAAAATGAAAGGTTAAAAGAGAAGACTTTGTTCTTTAACATTTTCTTGGAGACCAAGCAGTGAAGCCCCTCCTCTTTCTTGCTTGAAGGAAAAGATTTTTCATATTTTATGAAAAAATAATTTATTTTCAACCACAGTTTAGTTCTTTTGTTGTCAACTCACTACATTTCAAGATTATACTTCATTCACTTAAACCGATCATAAATTTAAATTGAAGGATAATAATTTGGGTTAGAGTGGTATTACATGTACATATTAAGTATGATGTGACACAATTCATTTTGTGTCACATCAATTTATATATCTAGTATCATCGTTAGAGTTTGTTGTGTGTGATTTTTCCGTCAAGCTCGGACTAATGCGAGGATATAGTTCGGCCTAGAATGATCTCGGCAACTATGATTGATCAACTCAGCACAAGCTAGTCGCGGACAATCCCAGGAATTAATCAATCAATCCCTAGATTATTTCAGATATCGGATATCGCAAAAATGACAGGATCAACAGTTATCATTGCGCGATCATAGTGTTCAATCGCAAGGATATCAGAATTGTGATTCAAATCATTTGTAATCCTCTTAATTTCGCTCTTTCCTTTATGTAAATCTTGTATATAAACCCCCTAAAACGATGAGAATGGGGATACGAATTCTAGATTAAAATTACATTGTAAGCTCTCACAACATATACAAAAAAAACAATGGATGTAGGCTGTTATCTTCGCCGAACCACTTTAAAAGTTCTCTTTGTCATTTATTTTCTGGCGTTACCATTCACTCATCGCTGATTACCCGTAATCACACCCACATCAGTTCTGATCCTAACAAGGTCGATCGGATCTTGCTGGTTGGTGCAGATTTCTGTATCAACATTTTGGCGGTAGAAGGAATGCCTCCGCCAATATTTCAAAGATCCCGGCAAACGTTCACCGTGATTTACCTGTCCTAGGACCAAAATGTGTTCACCAGATCAAGAAACGAGAACATGAAAACCGCCCACCAAGAGGTGCAACAGGAGAATGTTGGACATTGACCACCGGTGCCACTGGCTCAGCACGCCGCAAACAATCAAGGGGTAGGGACATCAAATCCTGAGAACGGCTAGCTGATAGAGATGATTAGAACAATGGTTGCATAGGCGGTGCAACAGAACGTGGCTGAGCTGAGGAACCAACAACCAGTCTCCCAGAACCCCGACTAGCCGCGTTTTACCAACGTTACCCCAACAAGTATGAATTCTACAGGTCAACAGTCCGTTTCGTCGCCGCCAGGGGGTGATCAACACTACCAACCTCACGGGCAACTCCTCACTCATGAGCAAGAGTC
This sequence comes from Pistacia vera, assembly GCF_008641045.1. Taxonomy (NCBI): domain Eukaryota; kingdom Viridiplantae; phylum Streptophyta; class Magnoliopsida; order Sapindales; family Anacardiaceae; genus Pistacia; species Pistacia vera. Next base: position 33,516 of record NW_022196883.1, read on the forward strand.
CTACGGGCAAACAAACCACGGGAGGCGGCCGGGGAAGCAGCCGTTGAGGGAAAGCGAAGGCGACGAACACCACTGAGAAGCTCGACGGTATCCCCAACATTAGCGTGCCGGTTTTAACCCACATCCAAAACAAGATCGATCTTCACAAGCTCGCGAAGTGAGCCATGTGCGTCAATCTGTCAATGACTGATGTTTAAGTTATGACCGACGTCACGAGCAACGCACCGAAGAGCATGATAGCACCTACCAACCCAACTATCATGACTCGGCCTCGTGTATCAATGCAGGCATCGAAGGAGCTTCGCAAGCGACAGACTTGCGAACCCACTTGCTCGAGGTACAACTTAACAAAGCCAACTAGGGAAACCAAAATGAAGACATGTATCGCATGCAAAGGATGCTCGACGATCTAAAAGTTCGCCATAATAACCTGGCGGAAGAAATAGTAAGTGCCCCCTTTATGGAGGAAGTTCGTCAGGCCCCGCTCCCACATGGATTCAGGACACCAAAAAGCAAGTTCAACTGGAGGGGAGACCCTAGAGATCACCTCGACAACTTTAATGACCTGATAGAGCTACACCAGGTCAGTGACTTAGCGAAATGCTAGTGCTTCGCAGTCACATTAGTCGGAGATGCCAAAAGGTGGTACAAACAGCTCAAGGCGAACTCCATAAACTCTTGGCAACAATTCTCCACGCTATATCTACAACAGTTTCAGGCAAGGAGACAGTTCGTAGTGTCACTTAGCTACTTAAGCAACATTCACCAAGAACGAGATGAATTGCTAACCTCGTATTTAACGAGGTTCCAAAACGAGTAGGCAAAAGTCGTTGATGCCCCCGAAGAATCCATTCAGACTCTCCTGATCGCAGGGATCAAACCTCAGGGATCAGACCTAACACGGAGCTATGGAAAGAGCTCCAAAGCGAAGACCATGTGAGCTTAGCCAAATTCTACCAGATAGCCACAAAATACCAACGAGTAAAGAGCTTGTTAGCAGCACTAGCCAAGAGCTCGACACGGGGGGCCCCGGATAAGAGACAAGATCACCCTTCAGATAAGCATGGGGGCCAAGATCGCAGTGACAGGGATCGCAATAGATTCCCAAAGAAGTAGAGAGTAGATAACCGCGGAGACAGGCAACGTTTCCCGCGGTATATAGAGTACAACCCTCTTACTCAAGACATCGTCCGCATTTATGAGATAACCCAAGAGGCAAAGAGGCTACCCGCTCCAGAAAAAATAAGGGGGGCTCCAAGAAGAAGAGATCAACAAAAATATTGTTGGTATCATAGGGATGTCGGGCACAATATAAATGACTGTCGGGCTCTGAAGGATGCCATCAAGGACCTGATAAGAAGAGGTTATTTGAAAGAATTTGTTAAGGCAGAACCAGCTTGAGAGAATCCTAGCGAGCAAAGTAACGAGATCTTCGTGAATATAATCTACGGAGGACTGAATATCGCAGGAAGCTCAAAGCGGGCCTGCGAGCAATACGCTCAAGAGGCCAGAATGAACTCGGTCCCCCAAATAATGAGTTACAAACAAAAGTTGCCCAAGCAGCCCAAACAGGAAAGCAAGGTAGTGGGTTTCACAATTGATGAGTGCGAAACATCCCCTCGTCATAATCATTATACGATTGTAATCGCAGCCAAGATTGGCAACGTAAGAGTATTAAGGGTTATGGTCGACAACGAGAACGCGACAAACATTATTTTCTTGGGACCCTTCCAAGGAATGGGATTCACATAAAGGAATCTACGAGCGTGCCCTTCGCCACTCTATCGGTTTACCAAGGACAGCCTGGTTCCCAAAGGTACTATCGACCTTCCTGTAACTCTGGGGGCCGAACCGAAGGTCAAAACTATGATGGCCGAATTCTTGGTGTTGGACTGCTCGACCACGTATAACGTCATCCTTGGAAAGCCAATCCTGGATGATTTAAGGGCGGTCACGTGAGTGTGCTACCAAGCAATGAGATTTTCAACTCCCGGGGGAGTCGCAACAATTAAGAGTTGCACCAAAGAATCACGGGAATGTTATAATTGAGCCATAAACGCCGCACAGAAATGGCCACACCCAAAGACCATGATCATCACAAAATCCAAGCCAAATCCCGGACCGTTAGAAGACACCATAGATCTTCGCAGCAACAAAGAGGAGTTCGCTACGGGACCAACCGAGGAGCTAATAGGAGTAAGTGTTAGCGAGGAGGATCCAACTTGCTTACTAAAGATCGGTAGCAGCTTGAGCAGAGTGATGGTTGATAATTTGGTCGAGTTCCTAAAGAAGAACCTTGACGTATTTGCATAGGTTCATGCTGATATGGGCGGGACCATCCCTGAGGTGATATGCCATAGGTTAAACCTCGACCTAGAGGTTTGGCCTATAAGACAGAAAAGAAGGGTCATGGATGCAGAGTGCTCTCAAGCGCTCAAAGATGAAGCCGACAAGCTTCTAGAAATCAACTTCATCAGGGAAGTTAGTTACCTAGACTGGCTCGCCAACCTAGTCTAAGCCGAATGGTAAATGGTGGACTTGCATCGACTTTATGATCCAAACAAAGCCTATCCGAAAGATAGCTTTTCGCTACCACAGATCAACTAGCTTATAGATGCGACGGCGGGAAACACACTACTTATCTTTATGGACGCATATTCAGGATATAACTAGATCCTGATGTACAAGCCCGACGAAAAGCATACTTCTTTCATTACTGATCGTGAAATTTATTGTTACAGGGTTATGCCGTTTGGCCTCAAGGACGTTGGCGCGACCTACCAGTGCTTGGTGAACAAGATGTTCGCTAATTAAATCGGTCATTCCATAGAAGTATACATTAACGACATTCTCGTCAAATCAAAGGTCGCTGAAAGTCGTATTGAGCACCTAGGGGAAATGTTCGACATCTTCATATAGTATCAAATGAAGCTCAATCCATTGAAATGTGCTTTCAGAGCAAGCTCGACATGAAAAGCCCGATTGGTATTAAACATGTATAGAGTCTGACTGGACGTGTGGCCATGCTCAGCAGGTTCGTTTCCCAAGCCATGGACAAGTGTTTACTATTTTTTGAGACCCTGAAGGGGAAGAAAGGTTTCAAGTGGACAGAGGAGTGTCAAAGAGCATTCCAAGAGCTGAAGAAACACCTTGGACAGCCCCCATGTTATCAAAGCCCATCCAGGGTGAGCCGCTACTACTATATTTATCGGTATCCAAATCCGCTGTCAGCATAGCATTGGTACGCGAAGAGGGAGGAATACAATGGCCCGTGTACTATGTGAGCGAGAAACTACTTGACGCAGAGACAAGATATCCAGAGATGGAAAAGCTTGCCTACGCCTTTGTTGTTGCCGCCAAGAAGTTGAGACCCTATTTCCAGGCACGCTCCATCCATCTGCTGACAAACTTCCCTTTGAAGAAAATAATGCAGAAGCCCGAGGCATCGGGTAGACTGATCTAGTGAACAATGGAGATGAGTCAGCACGACATTAAGTATATCCCGAGGGCATCGATCAAAGGTCAAGCCGTGACGGATTTTATATATGAGTTTTCTTATCAACCAGATGCTGAGCCAAGCTCGCCAGAGATAGATACCTCAGAAGAGATCGAGCAACAAAAACCAAGGAGTGACGACTTATGGCTATGGACTCTATGTATAGATGGCTTCTCGAATCAGAAGAGAGCAGGAGCAAGCCTCTTGCTTGAAAGTCTGGAGGGAGATCCAATTAGAGTCGCGGTAAGATTTAGGTTCAACACCTCTAATAACGAAGCTAAATATAAGGCATTGCTCATAGGTCTTCTTGTTGCCGGGGAAATGAGGGTAGAGTCCATCAAGATTTATAATGACTCACAGCTCGTGGTCCATCAAGTTACCAGGGAATATCAGGCAAAGGAAGACAGAATGGTATCTTACCTCCAGTAAGTGGAGACCGAGCTTAGACAGTTTAGATCTTTTACCATCCACCAGATCCCAAGGGAGAGAAACTCGCAGGCAGATGCACGGGCTCGCCTGGCCTTTACAATGAATAATGAGAATGTCGATTCAACCCCAGTTAAATTCCTCCCAAAACCAAACATCTCCGCTTCAAAAGATTCGGTGTTAGCCACAAGTCCAAGGTATAGCTGGATAGATGCAATCATCGCCTACTTGAAGGACGACACACTACTAGAGGACATAACCAAAGCTAGAACACTCCGGACAAAAGTAGCTCGATACAAGCTCGTCAATGATAAATTGTACAAGCGAGGCTTCAATGTACCATTGTTGCGATGTATTGACCACGAAGATGCAAATTATGTTCTAAAAGAAATACATGAGGACATTTGCGAAACCACGCAGGGGGCAGATCTCTAGCTTACAAGGTGCTCTGCTAGGGATACTATTGGCCAATGATTTATGATAATACAGCAGACTACGTCCACAAATCTAACAGATGCCAAAGATTTGCAGACATTCTGTGAGCTCCCTCGCAAAAATTGACCACTCTGACAAACCCTTAGCCATTCGTGATCTTGGGCATCGATCTTATTAGCCCCAACCTTAGGGAAAAGGGGGTGTCAAGTTCATAGTTATTGTCGTAGATTACTTTACTAAGTGGGCGGAAGCTGAGCCATTGGCGACGATAATGTCGAACAAGCTGAAAGATTTTATCTACGAGAGCATCATTTGTCAGTTTGGAATTCCCCACACAATAATAACCGACAATGACAGTTCAACAGCAAAGATTTTAAGACCTTTTACGAGCAGCTTGGCATCAAAAAGAGTTTTACAACCGTCTACTGACCTCAAGCCAACGGACAAGAAGAGGCTGTGAACAAAGTAACCAATCACACCATAAAGAAGAAGTTCGACAACCTTAAAGGGAGGTGGGCCGACGAGCTGTTAGAAGCTCTATGGTCTTACAGAATGACTGCCAGGAGCTCGATGGGTGAGACCCCGTTTTCTTTGTCTTATGGATGTGAAGCAATGGTCCCGATCAAAGTAGGAATCAGTTTGTTTCGAAGAGAAATCTTTGGTGAAGAAGCCAATGAAGACCTACTCTACTTGAAGTTAGACCTGATCGAAGAACATCGAGTGAAATCTCAGTTAAGGCTCGCCTCTTATCAATTACTGGCCAAGCGATATTTCAATACCAAAGTCAAAAACAGAGAGTTTGAAGTGTGCGATCTGGTTCTCAAAAAGTGTAATAACTCTTTTTAACTAGTATACTTGGGAAATATAATATGATAAAAACACATATACATATAAGTGAAAAATAATGGGCCCGAAAATTTTCTTTACTTTAGATATTAAATTCTTTACATAACAAAAGTATCATATACAGTAGCTTAAAAACAGTGGACAGTAGTGTCATTTCTCTTTGCTTCTCGACGTCTATCCGACCGCTTCTCACCTATTCCCTGCAAAAACATTTAGAAACAACGGGGTAAGCACTAGCTGCTCAGTAAGTAAATCCGCTACACTATTCTTCTATCTTGATTGCTCATATTCTGAATTCTTTCTTTACATCACACTTTTGCTTCTTCTCGGTTCTTTCTTTGTTCTTTCACTATTTCTAATTCTCACTATTCTGCCTTTCTAGTTCTCTCTGTTCTTTCTCTATTCTAACTTCTCACTACCCATGATAGTAATCATGGTATCATGCATAGGTATGATGCAAATGCTCAAATGCATAGGAATGCATTTTCTTTCTACTTTTATGTTTCTTATACTGTTTTCTTTCTCTTTTCTATGTTTCTTTCTTTCTATTTCTCTTCTTTCTTTTTGTTCTATTCTTTCTTTCCTCTTTTCTGTTCTCTTCTTTTCTTTTCTATTCTTTCTTATTCTTTGCTGATCGGACTCGGTTGCTGCATGGATTCAGAACCTTGGCCGTGTGAGTGAGTACAGTCCTCATCTACATGTATTCTTATGGACTGTACAAATTCTTTTTCTTCTTAGGCCAATCATTAAAAGCGGCTTGCATGTAGGTATATTCTTTTGGGTACAGCCCTCATCCACATACATTCTTACGGGCCGTACAAATTCTTCTTCTTATTCTTAGGCCGCTCACAAGGCGACGTGTATGTGGGAATATTCTTCTTCTTGTCACTCACAGATTCCCCATAGCAACAACCTTTCTATTCTTTTCTTTAGCACTTTTCTTTCTTTCTCTTTATTCTTTAGTGCTTTTCTTTCTTTCTCTTTGTTCTTTAGTGTGCTTGTATGCATGTATGCATATAGATGGATTCTTCTTATTATTCTTTCTCAATTCTTAGTTAAATGCAAAGATGCAATATAGCATGTAAACATGTCATTTTCTACTTTCTCTACCATCTAGAAACTCATTTCAAACTATTATACTATCATAGCCATACATGCACTTCACTTTGGAATTTCATCAAATAAGTGGTATGCACAAATAAGCACTGAATTAGCTACTCTTCTATCTCTTTTTCTAGCTACCAAAATTGAAACACAATACTCTATAATTAACCTCAAATCTGGCCAGGAAATTCATACCAAAATTCTATTTCAGCTTCATCATAATTTCTTCAAACTTCCACCAATTCATCTCATACTAAACACTACTTCTCATGGTGGAGTTCAACCCAATACTCAACATCAATTTCATCATCAATTCTCAACACTCAAGCATCTAAGTACTTATAAGGAAATTCTCTACTCAAGGATTTCTTAAATCAAGGGCTAGGGTTGGATTTACTTACCTTAAACTTGAGTAAATCCACACTAGAATCTCTCTCTTTGGTAGACTTTCTCTTCTTCTAAAACCCTAAGCTTATAAACTATAAGAATTCAACACTTTAAAAATTAATCTCACATCTTTTACAAGAATTCTTACCTTTGGATGCTTAGGATTGAATCTCTACCAAAATTCAACCAAAAGTCCCCTAAATGTCCTTGGAAATTGATGAAGGAATTGAGAGAATTTGAGAGTGAAGGTGGCGTGTGAGGGGTAGAGAGTGATAGGGTTTGTATGCTTGAATCCTTAATATCTCATATTAATATGCATACTTTCCCATTTTGCCCTTACAGTTTCTTAGAAAATCCATCTTTGTCCTTTAGTCATTTACAAGAATGCCCTCACCTTCATTGCATTCTCCATGAAATTTCCTTACTTGTCACTCCTCACATTTACAACTAATTAAGGATAGAATGGTCATTTTTCCCTTAAGGAAATTTTCTCTACAATCTTCTCAAGATTTCCAATCAATTCTTTGCCCCGGCAAAAACTCTTCTTCGCCTCGGTGAAGCATTTGAGAGCATACGTCGCCGTGACGAAATTTATTCTTCACCGTGGCAAAGCCTGCAAATTCCAGAACACGATTTGGGCAGAGAGTTTGTTGCCGCGACAACAAAAGTCATTTGCCATAGCGAAGTTGGAACTTCCTAATTTTTCAATCTTTTACCTTAACACAAGCAAAACTCAAGGAATTAAAGGCATAAAAGCATAAATAACTTACCTCAATATGGGTGTTACAGGAAGGCCGTCCAGGGTACCCAAAACCCGAACTTGGGGCACTTGGACCCAGGTAGGAAAGTCCCTTTAGGATCTCCGAAAAGCTCGCACCAGGATCTTTCCACCTAGAACACCTTAATGGTGAAGCAATAATGCGAGCTTGGAACGTCAAGCACTTGCGAAGGTTTTACCAGTAAGCAGCTCAGGTTCTATTTATTTCTATGAACAGCATTTGTTGTAAGGTTGTTTACGGTCGAAACCTTGATCAACAAGAAAGGTATTATTCAGTACTTGCTTTGTTCATAATTTACATTTTTTAGTTCGTCGGCAATGAACTATCAATCAATAAATCACGACCTAAGCGATGGAATTCCAAAAGAAAACTTGGAGTCAAGAGTCTAGGAAGGGTAGCTTACCTCGAAAAAGCCACGCCAAAATCCAACTCTTTGAGGATAAAACATCCCAAATCGACGAAGTTAAACTTAATTTTAAAATCAAGAAAAAAACACGTTGAAGGTAATCATCTCTAAGCCGACAACCAAAGAACTCGAAAGGGATAGTAAAGTCTAAAATCGAAGTTTATCATCGCATCAGATTTCCTCACATAAATCGGGATTGAAAATCCCAGGTCGACGAAGTTAAACTTGGAAAAATCCAAGAAAAAGCATGTCAGAAAAAAATTGGCCTTAAGCTGGCGACGAAAGCCCGAAAAGGATGAGGAGTATGAAATCAATGTCAAACGTCGCATAAAGATTTTTTCGAAAAAAATCCGAAAAGCTCCTAAAGAAGGGAACTACGCATGACTTAGAGCAAAATCTGAGTCCCAAAGTCTAATTAGGACGAATTAAATGACTCCACATAAATGAAACAATCATTGCTCAAAAAAGAAACGTTGAAAAATGTTCTTTCATTAATTAAAAGTTTAATTACATTTGAGCAATAAAAATAAGACTAAGATTCTTCAAGCTGATGGGGGAGCAGGGAGTTCATCCTCAACCTCGTGTTCGGGAACCTCGCTCGAGAGGACTGTGGTCAGAGGAACCGGGTCTTCAACCTCCAGCTTGAGCCCAACCTCCTCGCCACCTTCCTTGACCTTTTTCTAGCCCTTGTCGTAATCCCGGGAGTCATCCGAATACACATAGGTCATCCTCTGAGCCTCAACGTACATTCTTTCGACCTCTTTCTAATAAGCTCGCAGAAGGAAAGAAAAGTCAATCGATGGATGAGCCTCCTATAATTTCTGCATGAGGAAGACCGATGTCTCCGAGGATCGGGTAGTGACGGCCTCGTTTAGCTCCTCAATCCTAAGCCTGAGTTGTTTGGCTTTAGCTTCGGCATTTTGCTAACCTACCGTTTCCTGGGCAAGGTCGACTGAAGTCTGCTTAAATTTTGCCTCCTAGCTCGCTGCTGCTTTATGGGTTGAGGAAAGCTTAAAGTTTAGCTTGTTGTTGGCTCCTCACTACTAAGCCAAACTTTGGTCAGCCTCTGCTGCCTTAGCTTCAGCTTTACCTTGAGCAACCTCGCTCGCCTTAAGTTTGTCAAGAAACTCCCTTTCCTTGACCCCAAAGGCCGCAACTTCCTCCTTAAGGCGTTCAAGCTCGACTTGCCTAGCCTCCCTCTCTTTCTCCTCAACCCGACCCTAGCCAAAGCATCCTCATTTACCGTCTCCGCCAACATCCATCCCTTGTGAGTTCCCTCCAAGGTTTGGCCGCATTCTTTGTACAGGAGTCAACTTGCCATGGAAACTTGAAAACAAAAAGGTGAGAAGCGAGTGAAAAACAAAAATAGCATTAAAAAAGGGAAGCGAGCTACCAGTACCTTAGCCGCGTAGCTGCAAGTTAAGGACAGTATCTAGAAGGGAGTTGAGTCCCTGACAGCTGCGAATGTTCGCTGGGTGATGCAATCTTTAGCCACCACGGCCAACACTAATATGGTCAGGGAGTTGGTCGATCAGAGTGTCAATGTTAGCCTCGATCGCTTCACCCGTCTCCTCATCCTTTGGCTTGGACGAGCCAGGTCTACTCCCCCTTGGAACAACTGTCGCACCCATAGGGGCGGGCTTCTTCTTGGCCAAGCTTTTAGCTGCGTTTTTCTGAAGGCCGCCAGCTTGTGTGGCGACCTTTTTGCCTAAAGGCTCAATCACCTTCTTCTTCCCCAAGCCATCATGTTGCTCGGGTGCTTTACCTTTTCTCGAGCCTTCAGTTGGCTCAGAAGTCTTCTTCGCTAGCCCCTTAAGAGGCTCGGTGGCACTCTTCCTACCATCCGCTTTAGAGGTAGCCGTGGATTTCTTCGTAAGCTCGCCTCTAGCGCACTTCGTGCCAACAACATTCGCGGCTGTTTTTTCACCAAAGTAGCCAGCGCCTTTTGGGCAGCCACTGTTTTCTTCTTAAGGCTTTTGTGTTTTTCGACCCACATTTTTGCAAGAAAAAAGGGAAACGAGTTAGTAATCTATTCACACGGGAAATCAAACTCGAGCAAGCAACAACTTACCATTTTCCAAAAGCGTTGAAAATCTGGCCTCGTCCCTACAAAAGTTGTACGCCTTTAGGTGAGGAAGCGTAAGAAGCTCGTGGACGTTGCGCGAATTTTCTGGAAGATTGTTGAACGCTATAGCCTTTGCAAGCTCGCCATTGGGAGATAGTTCTGCTTGATGTAAACTACAATAGAAAGTAATTCGGTTAGATAATGAAGCAAAGCTCAAAACTTGTCCTCGCGTACGCGAGCGACCAAAGCCTTACTCGCTCACTGAGCGAAGACACCGCTCGCCCCGGCTTCATAGAAGAAGAATTGGGAATCCCAATGTGGGACCTTCTTCGGAACATCGACCAGTCTGCTGAAACGTATTTTCCTCGCCTTGGAAAGGTAGTACGTCTGGTCTTGCCCATTTTTGAGCCTGTACAAGTGGACAAACTCTTTGACGGATGACTCGCCTAGCTCAACGATCATGTACATGATGTATACCCTAGTAATGATCAAGTAAGAGTTGGCCATTAATTAGAGAGAAGCGATGTCGAATCACCTCAACATTTTATCGATGAAAGGGTATAGGGGAATGGATACCCCGCACCTGAGGAGAGTCTCGAAAATTACCACCCATCCGACTGGAGGGTTCTTCCGAAAGTGTTCTCTTGTGACCATCAGGTTGAGCTGCAGCACATAAGTCCCCTTGATGCGTTCAAGATCCCCAAGGGTGATCGATGATTGTGGCTCTTTTCGTAACCTATGAGCTAGAAACAGCGGGGAATGAACCAGTTGGATCAAAACACGGTCGGACAAGCCCGCAGCATTGGGGTCCGAGCTTCTGGCGACAAACTCTTCAGATATCTAGGGGGACACATCCCCTAGTGTTGCTGAGCCAACCGGTGAATCGAACATTCGATCTATTGTGCGACTACTACACGAGGACATGGTTGTAACTCGACTAGAGAAGCGAACATGTGTTAGAGCTTGAACAACTCGGCGACCATTCCATATTTGCTTCTATCTCAGACACCCAAAATAGCTCGCGCAACATAACGAAGTCACTCGACCTACCTAGGACACCGATGGCCACTGCGATTAAACCCCTTTAAAACCCGAGACCGCCAGAAATTCACCCCAAAAACCCTACTAAAACCTTAAAACATCCAATATGGCCACTACAACAGCCATCCTTTAGCACAAAAGTTAGAAAAATGAGCAAGGAAGAGAAAGAAGTATTACTGGAATAAAGAAGAGCGTTGAGAACTCGTAAGAAAGACAACTGCGGTGACGTAACAGCAATGGCAAAAGAAAAGCAAGAGGGTGGAAGAACTTTCAGAATGGCTGCTCTAAATATTCGCCACCTTTTATAGTGATTTTTGAATGGAAGACGAAAGGGCGGAGTTCAATCTCGACCATCGACTTACAGCTGATCCTAGCCCTTCGTTCGTTAAGCGATCTCAACCCTTGGACGTGGCCATGTGTCGACGCACGGCACCTCAACTTCGCACGTGAACAGCTGTTATCGCCCACGCACGACGAAACATAACTAACAAAGGCTGTAGCATTTAATGTGACACGACCACGCAAAAATTACATTTATACCTTGACTTTTTATATTCTAAATTTTGACAGGTGACACCAATAATAATGTCCAAGTGTGAAGAACGTCGACCAAACGTAAGGTCGGTCGTGGAAGCCTGATCGAGCATGCACTCAGAGACTCACTGTTGAAGGCAAGCTTGGCGTCAGATTGAGCGATAGTCTTCGAAGCTCGAAACAAGCATCGAACACTAGGGGGCAGACGTTGTGTGTGGTTTTTTCGCCAAGCTCGAGCCAATGCGAGGATATAGCTCGGCTCAGAATGATCTCAACAACTATGATTGATCAACCCAACATAAGCTCGTCGAGCCGTAGCGCAACCCAGCACAAGCTAGTCGTGGACAATCCCAGGAATTAATCAATCAATCCCCAAATTATTTCAGATCTCGAATATCGCGGGAATGACTGGATCAACAGTTATCGTTGTGCGATCATAGCGCTCAATCGCAAGGATATTGAAATTGTGATTCAAATTATTTGTAATCCCCTTAATTTCTCTATTTCCTTGATGTAAATCTTGTATATAAACCCCCTAAAACGATGAGGAGGGGGATACGAATTCTGGATTAAAACTATATTGTAAACTCTCACAACATATACAAAAAAGACAGTGGATGTAGGCTGTTAACTCCGCCGAACTACTTTGAAATTTCTTTTTGTCATATATTTTCTGGTGTTACCATTCACTCATCACTTATTACTCATAATCACACACACATCAGTTCCGATCTTGACAAGGTTGATCAAATCTTGTTGGTTGGTGCAAATATCTAGTATCATCCTTCGAGTTAAAGTATGAAAATGTCAAAATAAAAAAGGAACATAAATTTGTGATATTTGTTAATATAAACGTAAGATTAAATTACGTTTGAACAATAATAATATAATTTAATTACCATGACTTTTAGTGCATTTGAATGTTGAAAAAATTATGACCAATTTTAAAAAAATCAACATTAAATCATGAAATAACCAATCCACCACCATGAAGATGTTTAGAAATGGGTGGCATGCCAAGAGAAGCGATCCAATGAACCACGGCCCACGGTCAGGTTAATTTTTCCAAATGCCTCCATTGGTGAGTGGGTGGGGTTAAAATTTTCCCAATTGAATTGGTTTTTATTTTTCATATTTTCAGAGGTGTAATAATTTGTTCAACTAACAAAAAAACGTAACACGCGCATAAACATAAAGGCTGGCTGGGTTGTGGGAACCAGTATGTGCACACTTTACTTACACACACAGGGAGTGGTGGAGCCGACCCACCTTCACCACCACCCAGCCATATACCAGCTCAGCTCATTCATTTTCCCATGCAATCAATTGCATCAAATGCAAGGATATTCAGGATTATGGTTCTACTCTTTCCACCATAATTATATATCTCCCTTCTATTACATTACAAAGAACAAAACCACACACTTCCATTTTTTTAGTACCACAATCGAGTAGCTTAGCTAGCTAAGGGTGCAATTGATTGTTTGAGGAGAGTGTGGCCCAATAAGAGCCCAACATATATTCCCATGCTGCAGAAAAGATTTTAAAGAGTTTCCCTCCCCTTCTTAATTGAATGGTGGTTGTATGACATAATGAGTATTTATGCTATCCATTAATGTTGGGGTAAAATTTAGGTCAGAAAGTGAGTTCACTCTTACCTTTTCAAACTCACTCCCACCCTCCTTTTGAATTTCATCAGCGGTCCTGTTTCAACTCGATTTCTGTAATCTTGATTTCAGTGTAGCTGTTGCCTGTTTTTGATGGCGATCATTCCCTTGTAATAAAATACCCCATATATTCTAAGTCAAATACTGTTTATTCATTAAGATTAAAGCCGCAAGTTCATGCTGTTCAGGTTACCAAACCAAGAATGAATCGCAGAGTAAAAGAAAAGACGATGGAAATTAATTACACTTTTCCCATGTGAATCTCTTCCATGTCTGCGCTTCAAAAACTCCTGCAGGTTTCATCTTTATAGAAATTATCATGCAATTGGAGCAAAAGCCAGACACATAGTTTCAATTTCAACTCTTTAACTTGCAGGTTGCAGGTTGCAGCCTTATCAAAAGCTATTTCTGAACGAGATACAGAAGATGTAAACATCCCTGATCGATAAGCTTTTACAGAAGATAATTATTATTATATATGAACCCATTTCTGATGGGATACAAATGAAGCCTAGCTAGAACAAACCATCAATAACACAACTACACAAATGCTAGCTATATCATGAATCTAGAACGCATATATATATATATGAGTTCTAAACAACATTAATTAATTCATAAATATCGTTACCTTCTGTACAACACCTCTACAAAATTTCTAACTAGGTATGCAATAATATGTGATCATAATTTTAGAATTCTCCAAAACGAAAGCTAGAATATAAATATAAGATGTTGTCTTGTTTGTCAAGCCTATGTAACATACAAAAATAAGAGAAAATAATAAACATAAATTTATTATCTGAAGATGGAGTGATGGATCATCGTCGCTTGTTGTGTAATGGATTGGATCCTGTAGGAACTCTACGCTTCTGAGACTGAAAATCTCTGGTTTGGCTACTGGAAAAGGGAGCGTTTGAAGGGTGAAAGGCTTGTTGAACTCTTGCTGAAGGACTTGAGAAGCTCCTGGGAATTGCGTGAATTCTTGGAGTAAAGATAAGGAGAAGAAGAAGAGCAGCAAAGAAGGAATAGAGGTGAAAGCGATTCATTTTGTTTGAAAGAATGTCAAATGATCAGAAAGATAGAGATGGAAAGGCAAGGTTGTGGCTTTGCTTGTACATGTATTTATATATATGGCCAGTTGTCCACAATGGTCGGTCCATAAAGTACTATATGTGTATGCATTTCAAACATATGATTAGTACACATCAATTCTTTATTCATCTAATCTTTCTTTTTTTTTCTTTTTTTTCCCCTTATTTAAAAAATTGAAAATTACTTGATAAATATATTAATGAATTATTATGATAATAATAATAATATATAGTTTGGTATACACATTGGAATAAAATAATTTTAAGAAAAGTTTAAATTATGGTACATCAAGTGTATCACGCTCAACATAGTGTGTGTATATATATATATATATATAAGTATTTTCATCTTGTATTTTTCTACGAATTAATCAATTAAGACACATTTTAAGCTAGGGTCAAGAAAAGGATACTGATTGAATTATAAGACATCAGATCATCATAATTTGTAGTAGTGGCTGTTAGGTCGATGTCCTGTCATCGTCTGATCAAGATCGAATGGTGACAAAATTGTTGTGATATGAGGGTTAAAACATGAGATCATGGTTTAGAAAGGCGGTTGGGGGTGGTGGTGGAGGTCACAATTAAATACGGACAACGACATAAGAATTAAACCCAAATCGGCAAATCCATTATCCATATGTGAAATCTTGGAGGGGAAGTGAAGCCAATGCTATTGCTATGACTGTGACTTTGAATTTGTTGTAAGGACTACAATACCCATTGCTTTTTGGAGTCTACATAATTTACCTTCTAATCTAAACATGGGCATTTCGGTCAGAAGAAAAAGTCAAAGGTCCAATACCGACGCACTTGATTAATGTTGTAGAAATTTGAGAGGCGTGACTGCTTTAACATAAAAACAAATACATATTATACAATATAATTAATCTAGTATAGACACGTACCAAAAAAGGTCGGCTGGGTTAATAGAGATCCAGTTTCTAACTCAATAAATAAACACGACGTGGGATTTGGAAGACTTGTAAATTACACCTCTAATATATACATTACTTATTTATTAATTATCATGCACAGATTTAGTGATGGTGATTTAAAAAAAACAGAACGATCTATAAAAGATTCTAGGAAGAAAATGTTTAATGGTTGGCCAATTACTCACCAAAACAACCAAATAATTTGTATTAAAGTGAAAGAATTATTCTGTGTCCAAAATGATTTAGCGTTGAATAAGACAACTTTATGAAATATATGGTATTAAAATGTAGTCTCTTTTTGGTGCACGGGTGGAAAAAAATGCTTCTTGCTTTTCTCAAATTCCTTTTGTATGTTGTGACCTTGACTCGTAAACTCTTTTCCTTTTTCAATAATTCTAAACTGGGTTAAGAGATATTTTCAATTAAAATCTGAATTAAGAACCCTAATTCTTTAGAATTGACATAATGTTTAAAGAAAAAATAAATTGAAGACAAGAAAGATGATGAATTTGGCAGCTTATAACAAGGGAAATCTTTATATAATTTTACGCCAACTCGTAGCTTATTAGGGAAATCTTTTAAGATTTTTAGTCCAACCAATAGCTTCATCATCATGAGAGACCTAAAATTAGAGACACAAAACGTTGATAATAATAATAATAAAGTAATGAACGTCAAGAGATGACTTTGATTATAAATAGTTCGTACGGCAAAACATAATTCCTAAAATGATGGTAAAGACTAAAGAATGGAAAGCTTTTGCAATTTCCATGGTCCGCCCACATATATGCATTTCGTTTTCAAATGTGCGTTCATTGGGATTGGATTAAGCATTCTTTTAAGTACCCACCGGCTTTAATTAAGGAAGAGAATTATTGTAATATTACCTTCTAAATTAGGTGTGGTGGCATTTAATTAATTAAAGTTTAATTGACAAACACACACTCTCATGGGTAGTTGTCATTTGAAAGCTCATACATTAAATTCTTTATTAACATCATATAAATGTATTATAGACTACTTAAGAGTCTTGATTAACATCCAATGCGTCATTGAATTATATTTGAACCTTTTGGGAGGGGATTGCCGTAACCGTGTATGTAGCGTGTATTCTCTATAAATACTTTTATGATATTCAAATTCATAATTATTCTATGTGGATTAAGTTTATAATTGGGGTCCTCATCAACGATCTATTTTATGTTAATATAAACTTTGAAATATCTAATTTAGTTAATATGATCTAGAAACTTATGATTCTAGAAGTTTAATTGATAAATTTGAGGTGGGTTTGACTCCTCACCCAATAAGGTTTTGTTGAATGAGATGATTACTCACTCTTCTAAACTAATAGGCTTGAGTGTACTTAGTCGATGTAAGAATCGAATACTTTCCCTCACGGTCAAGCTCATATATTAGGTCATGTCTATTGATGGAGGTAATTGCTGGCTCTAACTCTTTACCCATTGGTCAAGCACTCAACTCAACTAAGTCTGGCTCTGATACCATAATAGAATTTGATATGGGTCTGACTCCTCATCCAATAAGGTTTTGTTGAATGGGAGGATTACCATCTCTTATAAACCAATAGGCTTAAGTATGTCTAGTTAATAGGCTTAAGCATGTCTAGTTAATATGAACTCTGTTATTAATTTGTATTGTTTTGGTGTCTCAATAAGAGTTTGACTCATTGGGTGATTTTGTTCAAAACTTTGGTTAATGGAAATTCTGGTGAAGTTTTGATAGTAGTAGTGGAAGGAATGGGAGAAGGGAGAAGGAATGATGAAGAGGATGCATTGCAGAGTAATGGCCACCCAATTCATAATGCGCGTCTAATCTTCCAAGTACAGGGATACTTGAATTCCCGTAATATGACATCAATCTTTTGACATTTTTTTCTTAACTCTGTAACCCACCACACTAATAACCATTTTTTTCTTCTTTAGCTCATCTGTCACTTCTTCATCTCCATGATATTAATAAAATCTTTTGGCATGATTAAACTATTCTATTATAGTGCATAAAAGTGAAGGGATTTGCAACTAAATATTTGCCTATACTTAGCATGTGAAAGTTAAGAAAGAAATGGTGATGGGTTTTGAGTATAAATGGCACTTGAGAAGGTGGTGGAATTGAAATATTTTTTATCATTTCCCATAGTAAGTTTTGGTGAGGCATCAAAGTCCAATAGATCTGAAAAGCATCTTTTACTTTGTGTGGTGGGTTGTCTACAAAATCACTTGAGTGGACGGTTGAATGAATTCAATATTTGTCTCCATGATATAATACTATTACTTTTTCCTCTCCTGTGGCTCTCTGATTATCAACATTACAAATGAGTCAACTAGGTTACAACTTGGTGCCACTTTTGTAAGTCAGACATTTTAGTTGGGTTCAGGTTCAGAGATTTTCTCTTCAGTCAACCACCCCGTTCACAACCCCACACGTATCCATGCTTCATTAAACCTTGTGTAAGGTTCAAGTTGATGAATCATTAATAAGGATTATTATTGAAAGCAGATATGGAAAAAAAAATCAGTTTCAAGACTTGGTTAACCTTAAAGAAGAATATGAGAATGAGATTGAACAAGAAAGGGTCCATTGTTGACCAGATTTGGTCAGCAATGGAGGCAACTAGGCAAGAAACATAAGGAGGGAGAGGTTATTATTTTATAAATTATAACAACCTTTTTGTAAAAATTAAAAAAGCTTATTATATATTTTCTCCTTTTAACCATTTCTGTTATTTTTATAAATCAATATAATAACAGCTAAGATAGTGACGTGGTGATTATAAAACTGACTTTATTCATTTCAATAAAGATAATTATGATGATAGTGATTTGATAATACAAATCAATCAAAGCCATTTAAATTTATTAAAACAATATTTTATTCTTTAGAATTCGATTAATGATAAATTTAAACTTAAAATTTTTGTATTATAATAACCAAACCTATACAAAATTCTTCATTTGGGGGTTTTACATAGAAGAAAATGTTTATTTTTAACTTTTTGAACCATAAGACAGATGTTTTAAAACGAAATATTAATCATTAGTTTTTAATATTAAGACAGAATAAATAGATTGAATAAGAGTATCTTCATCCAATAATTCATTATTAGGTGTTATAAGTCCACAAAGTTAGCCCACAAAAATATTACATAATGGGCTTTATGTACACATAATTATATTCTAAAAACCAGTTTTTGTCAAAATCATATAACCTTGATGACGTAATATATTATCATTTTTAATAAAAATCATATAAAATATATTATAATATAGCATTAAATAGCAGGGATGTTAGACCAATTCAAATTTAACCTTGATGACGTAAGTGATGGCCTAGTTTGTTGTTTTTATTATAATTGCTGGAGCTATAACCACTCTCAACGTTACTAAACTCAAACCTCACTCGCTTCATACCCATTTGGGCCCAAAGAACCCAAGCCCGAGGTCCACCTTCAACTTTTAATAACGAAAAATCTAAAGCTTTTACTAGTTTGTGCTCATGCATCAAGATGATTCATTTTAAACCATTCACATTCTTTTTAATATTGTGTTTTCGATTCAACGATACAAGATACTCCACAATAACACATAGATATAATATGTAAATTTTTTTAGTTTAGATAAAAAATTTTATGGCATATAAAAAAGAATTATAACATTTTTTTTACTTATTGAAGGATTTGTAGTATGTGAGTGGTTAGTTTATAAAAATCTTTTATTTTGTACATCAGAAATAGAGTATTGACATTAATTGGCCCAAGTTTATTCGGCCCATAATACAGCTTAAGATTAAAAAATAAAAGCAATAATATGTCCGCGCGTACTTCACTTTCTATACTCGAGAGATTCCAGTCAACGATTCTTTCATCAAAAAACGCGGGAATTCGATGTATGCTTATTTCTGATTGTCAAAACAAGACAATCAAACAATTAAACTTTGAATAAGTTTTTTAAAAATGACAGACTAAACAAGAGCCTTACCAAACCCGTAACCGATTCTTTAATCCCTAAAAAATCAGACATATACCAGTCAACGGTTCAATTTTAACAACACTTATTCCCGTCCCGATCTCAATTCCGGCACCCGGAATTTTAGGGTTTCAACTCTCCGGTTACCTCCGTTCGGTTCTGCTTTTGTTCTGCCGTCGCTCTTTTTCGTCACTGTCAATCACAATGCAGCAAGGGCTGTGACCGAGCTTTAGCCTCCTACTACGTTTGGGAAGGCTCAAACCTCACCTTCATAGCTCAAACCCTACATTCAACTCCCTGGACGACAGATGTCGTTCAAGGTCATTTTGAATTACAACAAGAACATAACCAGCAAGACAGTCTCCCTGCCGGTGTCAGAATCAACGTCCCGTTCCCCTGCGATTGCATCAACGGCGAATTCCTCGGCCACGTGTTGATTACAATATTAATTCCGGTGACACGTACGATAAGATTGCCAAGATTTATACGCCAACTTGACGACCGCGGAGTGGTTGCGGAATTTTAATAGCTATGACGGAATAGGATTCCGGACACTGGGAAGCTTAATGTGACGGGTGATTGTTCGTGTGGAGATGTGAGGTTTCGAAGAATTATGGATTGTTTGTTACGTATCCGTTGAGGCCGGGGGATAGTTTGGAGTCGGTTGCGAGAAGTGTGAATTTGGATCAGAGTTTGCTGCAAAGTTATAATCGTAATGTGAATTTAGTCAAGGGAGTGGCTTGGTTTTTATTGGCGTAGGTAATTGTTTTGTTAGTTGGGACCTATGAAAAATTGTTTAAGAGCATATGATTGTTCATGAGAAGGGTAGAATTGGATGAGCTTGTTTGAGATTTGGTAGATACAGAAATTAGGCACAGATGTCTTGTAGGGGAGATTTCGATATTATTCAGAAAAATTAGAGAGAAGTTTATCATGAATTTTACTATTTAGGTTGGTTGCGGAAGGTTTTTTGAAATTATGTGGTTGTTTGTATTGTAGCGTAATATTTGGGGAGGTGAATGAATTTTCATTAGGTTTTTCAGTAGAATGTGTGATTTGGCTAAAATATTGGAATATGTAGGATGCGTATGGATTAAGTAGGAGAATATGTTTTTGACTTGGTTTATTTGATTGCTGATTTGTAGTGGTTATGCTTTGTAAGACATGATTATGTTGATGATCATTTTTCTTCACGCATTTGGTGGATAGGGAGTCCAATTTTCAACATGTTATTGAAATGCTTAGAGCACATTGGATTATTTGAATCTCCAAAGTTGTTTACAATGCTTCCACGTTGTTATTGGCAAATTATGAAGTAATCATTGCAGTTACAGGCAACAAGAACTTAGCTGAATTCTAATTTCTTTTTGTGCAGATGAAAATGGTGTCTACCCAGCCCTTGAGTCATCAAGGTAGCTTCCACAATCAATAAAATTTCATGTTTATCAATTGTTTAATCTGAGATTTTTTTTCTCAAAATTTCTAATTATGTTGTTTTTTTTTTTCTTTCTCTTCTGCAGCACAGGTGGTTTAACATTGGTCTTCATTGCTATTAGTCATATAACAAGTATCTTCAATCGGGATGCTGAAGTGAGATGCTTAACTTGAAAATTGATGCTACTTTGAGCTGATGTTTTTACTTTTTATATAAGCAGGCGTATCTGGTGGAGTTATTGCTGGCATATCTGTGGCAGCAGTAGCTTTGGTGGCGTTAGTGGCAGTTTGTGTATATTTTGTATTTTACCGAAAGAATAAGGTGAAGGGGGGAACACTGCTCTTGACACAATCCCAGGATCTGTCTGCTCAAGCTGGATCTAGTATGTTTACTGATTATTTTGGTCTCATGTTTAGCAAAATAATGAATCAAACTATGATTAAACATGATCTTATTGCTAATTTCTCTCTCCATTTGGGGTTGACTCCTGGAATTTCTTCAGATAAACCATTGGAATCTCCTGGTCCAGCTGCTGGTGCTTCCACAGGGCTTACAGGGATAACTGTGGACAAGTCTGTGGAGTTCTCATATGAAGAACTTGCCAAGGCGACTGATACTTTCAGTATGGCTAATAAAATTGGAGAAGGTGGTTTTGGATCTGTTTACTATGCAGAGCTAAGAGGAGAGGTCTGTAGCCCCACACTTTTTCTTTTGCTTTTAAATGTATTTTTGAAGAAGTATTTGCATTTCCAACCTATAAAACATTGTACAATAATTATTTGATTAACTCCAGAACTCAGCATCTTGCTGGAATTTTTCAGAAAGGACTGGGTTCTTGCTTGTCGATGAAAAACAACAATTTTTCGATCTGAATAATCCTGCCATGCATTGAGAAAATTGTCTGGGGATCAAATTGGAATGAAACAATTAGGACACCCTTTTATATTTGCAGGTGAATGCTTGAATATCTATCAATTGACAGTTAAAGTATCTAGAAAAAAATTACAAAAGCTTACCCTCTTCAATATGCATAGTGTTACATGTGCTGAATTTTTTAATCAAGATATTTTTTTCTAGGGCAATTTTGTCACTTATGAGAGGAACAGTTTCCATGAGTTCATTCATTTTGGAAAGGTTAGAAATAGGATTATGTTGGCTGACTCATAACAGTTTCTTGCGGTTTAGTCAATTATAACTGAGCAACAAAATGGATGGGAAGAAGTGAATGGGATTTTAATCTACTAAGTAATGTTATGAATAACCAATGCCCTGTCAGTGATATTTGCTTAGGTTTAAGTGGAATGGCGGTCATGTCATTGACATCCATAGCATATGCTATGCTAGTACTCAGTGTATAACATAGGCCGTTTTACCTTTTCTGACATTTCAGTGTTGCATTTGTAAATGCTCTTTAGGGATGGATACAAAAGAATTGGTGTTCGTTGGTCATGTCACGTTGATTTCATGTTCTAAATTTGCATATACTATTCTGCAAAACTTATCCCTTTATAACTCTTGATGCAGAAAGCTGCAATAAAAAAGATGGATATGCAAGCATCAAGAGAATTTCTTGCTGAATTGAAAGTTTTGACACACGTTCATCACTTGAATCTGGTAATGTGCTTTCTTAATTGGAGAGAATTTTTTTATCATCGATCTTTCTCTTTTTGTAGTTTAATGCAGTTCTTTTTTTCCTTTTATATGATTTTGTTTGCTTTATTTTTTTGGTGACTTTCTTTAACATTGTCCACTTTTGATAATCAAGGCACTCAATATAACTTACGTGACATCTACTGCAGGTGCGCTTGATTGGATATTGTGTCGAGGGTTCTCTTTTCCTGGTTTATGAATTCATCGAGAATGGGAACTTAAGCCAACATTTACGTGGATCAGGCAAGTTTACATGTGCCTGATGAACAACGTTTTTTGTGGCAGTGTATGGAGAGCAATGCCAATGATTGCCTATCAGGAAAAAGAAAAATCAACTTTTTAATGGTTTTGTTTCTATGTCTTCAGAGAGGGATCCTCTGCCATGGTCTTCTAGGGTGCAAATTGCGCTTGATTCCGCGAGAGGTCTTGAATATATTCACGAACACACAGTTCCTGTTTATATCCATCGAGACATAAAATCAGCAAATATACTGATAGACAAGAACTTCCATGCAAAGGTTAGGTTACTATCATGTCTCTGTTGCCAAGGTGACATCTGACAGCCCGTCGCATTGTTGTACTGAATAATTAGTGTTGCAGGTTGCAGATTTTGGATTAACAAAACTGACTGAAGTTGGAAGTGCATCACTTCCCACACGTCTTGTGGGCACATTTGGATACATGCCTCCAGAGTAAGATACTTCTATATTTTTGTTAATTTTTCAAGGTTGAATCGAGTAGTAGTTGGTAGAAAAGAATGAATTTTAGCTTTGGCATTGGTTGATCTGGATGTTTCTTGCGACAGTGACCTGGATCAAATTTATGATCCAAGGAAGCAGGGCACTTTACATGAATGTTTAGTAATTAGGTGATGTTAATCTGAGCTATAGTTCCGGGAAGGGATGCAATCAAGCCTAACTGAGACAGGTTTTGCTACATTTAAGGTTGGCTCAATTTGTTCTTTGGCTCGTAAAAGCTAGAGCTTTAGCTGGGCCTAGAAAATATGTTCAAGTTTATCTCAGCTGGATCGAAGTTGAAAAGGCTGTGAAGGCGACCATTGAGTGATGTGTTCCTGCCAATGTGGAAGGATGTACAGACTGTTAATGCTATTTATCTTTCATGATTTAGAGTTTTCTGTGTTGACATTTAATTTTTATTATATTCATGTTTTAGGTTTTAGGTTCTGAAATTTGATAATTTCTTGTGTATTAGTTATTGCAAGAAAAAAAGGAATTGGTCCATTTCCAAAGATGAGCTTGGCATTTACTGTCTCCAAAAGATGTATTTACTTGTTAAAAGAAGTGATTAAACTTTGGTAATGCTTTTTGCAGATATGCTCAATATGGTGATGTTTCTCCCAAAATAGACGTATATGCCTTTGGGGTTGTCCTCTATGAACTAATTTCTGCCAAAGAAGCCATAGTCAGAGGAGCAAATGATTCTGCTGCTGAATCAAAGGGCCTTGTTGCTTTGGTAAGTTTGTCAACCCTCTATTTGATGAAGTAACTAAGAGTGGTAATAAAGGAGCTCAAAGCTCACTGATCTTATATTGAAACTTGAAAACAAGTCAGTGTCAAACTGGACAACTATAATTTTTTATTTCTTTGCCTCTCAAGTCATGAGCCAATTGGTTTTTGTAGCATATCAAGCTTATAGTTGGTTTGCCTATCTAACACCCCTCATAATAGAATTTGAAAGAGCGCCATGATTATATTTTATCTTATTATAATTTTTTCTTTTGGGTTTTCTTCACAGTTTGAGGAAGTGCTTAATTTACCTGATCCTAAAGAGGATCTTTGTAAACTTGTTGACCCTAGGCTTGGTGATAACTATCCATTTGACTCGGTCCTGAAGGTGAGAAAATCTTTTGGAAACAATATTTTAAGATTTTGTGTTAAGATTTCTGTTTTGTGAAGCCATGGTGTCTGATTTTATTGCAGATGGCTCAGCTTGCTAAAGTGTGTACCCAAGAGTATCCACAACTGCGTCCAAGTATGAGATCCATTGTGGTTGCCCTAATGACTCTTTCTTCTACAACAGAGGATTGGGATGTCGGCTCCTTCTATGAAAATCACGCCCTAGTCAACCTAATGTCAGGAAGGTAGAGAAAATGCTGTCATACGTGCATTATGGAAGTTTTTTTTTTTGGTGTGACTAAATACCTATTAAGTAATTCCACTATTTCTCATTGTTTGTAAATGCTATAGTTTAGATTAGGTAAGGCTTTCACAAAATTATTTATTGCTTGAAGAAAAGCCTCGGAAGGAAGAAACTCATATTTTGTGCTGTAATATGTTCATTTATAATCTTTTTTATTTTTCTAGCTGGCATTTGGTGTCTCAATCTTATCAAGGAACAGCAAATTGTAAATTCTTTATCAAGTGGATTTAGACATTGACATCAAAAGCCAGAACTTCAGAAAGTTAATATTGTGATGTTGAAAGGTATAGTAGATGTTACTAAATTTGGTTTTCTTGCTTATGAAGAGATCCTTAAATAGAAAAAACATAACAGGGAGTGGAGTTGGGCGACAATTCAGTCTTCAAATTCTCTCTCAAAAAGCCTTGTTTATAAATGGTAGAGGTGATATGATATGAGCAACTGTCAATTTATCAAAGTACATGCAACATTTACGGAAACACTATTGAAGTAGGTGCTTCTTTATTTTATTCTAAATGGTGGAAGCTAAAGCCAAAACTATCATCATCACTTTAGCTAGGAATGGTGCGTGGTTAACGCTGTAAAGATTTTTCTCTCATACAAAAAGCAAGCACAATTTTTCTTGGGTCATAAGATAATCAAGGTAACATCTACTTTGTAGACACCGTCCTTCAACTTTCTAGATCAGCAACACCAAGTGGTCCATGCCGTCTTAGACACTTCTCCTTCAAGGAGGAAAGTAAAATTAGAGCCATTGGGGCCGGTATTCTTGTGAGTGGCTTAAGTTCTTGGTAAACCAAATTTATATACTACAACTGAACTTTAACTGAAAAATATATATTAATTACATAATATGGTTTAGTTTTTTGATGGCGATTCGGTCTTTAAGATCTTTCAGGAAAGAGTAAGAATGGTGCATAGTATAGGTGGACTGAATGTAATTAATCACCTGAAAAAAGGTATTAATCATGGGATCTAGCTGGTACTGGTTGCAATTAATATATAAAAACAACTATTATTACAAGTTACTTAATATATATTTATTTATAAACAATTACTCAATTTAATATTTAAGAATGACCGATTATTTTGGTTTTTTTTTCAAAATTGATGAGATCTTCTGGTACTGTACTTTCTGGAACTATAGTAGTAGACTAGTAGTAGTAGTAGTACAATGAACTCCGCAGTTTGGCTCTTCCCAAATCCCAACTGCAATTAATCCGCTGTTTCTGTCTTGGGCCTTACGTAAAGGCAAAGTTAATCTTAGTTGGCCACGTCATTTGTCAACTCCAATTTCTAAACTACAACCACCTCTGATCTGCACTGAGTTTAACATTAATGCACTTACATTGCCATGGCATTGAGTATGCAATGCAAGTATCAATTTTAAATTTGACCTACTTTGGTTATGTTGGTAATATTCTTATTGTTATTTATAATATTCCTAATTGCATAAAATTAACAAAACTCACCAATTCAGTTTAGGTTATATATCATTATCATACCATATTTAAACCCTAATAAACAACCGAAACTTCATTAGAAAATCACAAACCCAAATAATATGAGAAAGAAACTAAAAAAGTCAAAAGTTGTAGACAACATGGATCTTGTCATTGTGTTTCAATTTCTTTTATAATTTCGTCTATAAATACAACAAAATCCCCCATTGTTTTACACTTCATCTTTGTCCGGCATATCCACTGTTGACTTTCTATTCTCTTTTTCCTTTCTTTGTATTCTCTAAACTTCCGTAATGAAAACCATGGAAGACCAAGACCAAATAGTTCTTTTTCGATTAGCAGAAAGCCTTAATTTAGATGGAAAAGAGAGCGACTCAACCCAGATTCATGAGGATTCTTTTCCTAGTCTTGATCAAGTGGAGGAGATTCTCGGTTATGAATTCAACAACAAGGGCTTATTAGAAGAGGCTCTTACGCATTCTTCTTATTCTGAAAAGCTTTCATATGAGCGTTTAGAATACGTCGGGGACTCGGTGCTTAACGTACTGTTCACCAAGGAACAGTACTTTCTGTATCCGGATTTGCCTCCCGGGTCCTTGACCCGCCTCCGTTCAGCAAATGTTAACACAGAGAAGCTTGCACGTGTCGCCATCAAACTAGGGTTACATAGATTTTTACGCCACAAAAAACCTCTTCTTGAAGAACAAGTAAGTGACAAAATATCTCAAACTCTTCAAAGTCGGTTTATTGTATGATGCTGTCAACACATCCAACAGTTTTTAATCGTTACGCAAGGTTGAAATATGGCCGGCGTTGGTTGGTTCTGACTATTAACCTAATTTGCCGTATCAAGACTTTCTTTTAGTTTTATTTATGTTTTTTGTTTATTACTTATGGCTCTGTCGTGCCAGCCAGTGCTCTAGAAAATATATGTGAAAGCGATGTCCTGCTTGGATGCTCAAGCTATATTTTTCAGTTGTCCAATCGAAACCATTCAACAAAAATGGGAAAGAAACAATTCGGAAAATTATTCAAATCTTAACATGTATGATTATGACTTATTATTTGTTTAATAACATATGATGATTTGACTCTCAAGGAATCATCGACCAGCAATAGAGGTTGAAGTTGTTAATCCTAATGCTCTTGTTTCAATAATTTTGTATAAATTCTATAGTGCAGAGAGGTTGAGAATCAAAACAGTTTGTAGTTTAATATGTTGAAGTTAGTTGATTTGTTTTATTTGGTATTTAGTATATTTGAGTACTTCGTGGATACAGATTCGAGAATTTTCGGAAGCGATATTGGACTATCCTTTGCACTCAAATGGACTGGTAGATGTGCCGAAAGACCTGGCTGATATTATTGAGTCAACAATAGGGGCTGTTTTCATTGATAGCCATTGCTCAATTGACACCGTGTGGAAGGTTGGTATAATAATATATTATTATTTACTCTTCCTTCTAACTTCCCTTTTCATATTTCTTTCTAAAAGCATACAGTATTCAATATTAAAATTTTGTGGTTTTTGGATTAGGTGTTTAAGGGTTTGTTGCAGCCTATCATCAGTCTGGAAACATTGAAGAAGCATCCAGTAACGGAATTGTATGAAGTCTGCCAGAAAAAGAAGATGAAAGTAAAATTTGTGGATTTATGGAAGGAAAGTACAGCATTTGATGTATTCGTAGATGATCAGCTTGTGGGAAGAGGTACATATGCTCTGAAGAAAGAAATTGCCCACAATAGAGCGGCAAACGATGCATTAAACAACATTGAGAGGATCCTGAATGAGAAACTTGACTCTCAAGACCTTCAGTGTCTGGACCAAGCTCAAAGTGTTGATACTTGACTTGATTGGATAAACACATTCATCATTCATGTAGGTTGCTTATAGAATCAGAAAAATCCAAATTGCACATATTCTCGTTGCTTATATACTTGCAGAGTTGGTCCACATTAATTGGCAAGAGCTTAAACAATTTGGTTGCATGTAATGCCCCACATAAATTACAGCCTTGCCTCATGATTGAGGGATCAACCTAGAATGGACAACGAGAATCAAAAAATGGATCATAGACTAAGATATATGGATTCTACTTCTTCGTATTATAATTATATTTAAATTTGAATTACGTGCAACTTTGCTGTTCAATTCTATTGATATTAGGTAGTTTATTTTCAAGGTCAGGATAAACATACAAATTTATCCCTATTATAATAATAATAAAAAAAAAGAAGTACAAACTATTTTAATAAAATGATCCAATCAATGGTTAGCTTTGAAATTATTAGAACAAAGTAAAAGGAATTTTTCTTGTCATTCTAAAAAAGTTTTAGAAAGAAAAACGATTTTGCAAAATAATGCACAAACTGTTCCTACAATACCATATTGATAACGAAAAGAATGAAGGTAACATTAACATAGAAGATAGAACTCATAACTCGCAAGATGGTGAATACTGAACCATCCTTTTACACATGGCATATAAAGAGAGGGTCAGATTAATGCTAAACAATGTCATAAATAAATAGTCCATTTTCCCAGGTTAATCCAATCTAATTGGGCTATTGTCAAAAAACTAAATAACACTTGTTGGGCTACATAATTCCCCAGGCCCAAATTTGGGTAGTCAAGTCCACCAATGCCCATAATTAGACAAGTTCCTGGAAGAAAGGCCCAGATCCTTCCAGAACTAGAACAGCCAACTTACAAGGAGAATCTAACAAAGTTAAGAACAGAACGCTCTTTCTTAGCCAACACGAAGTTGAACTCTTCATCATCACCTTTAAAACTCCTAAAATATAATTAAAATCCCACTTCAAACAATAACCCCCTCTCATTAAAGACTTATACCCAGATATTTTATAGAGAAAAATATGGATTTTGAGCTGAGAAGAGCAAGAGAAAAGCTTGAGAAAGAACAAAAGGAGAGGAAAGAAAAAGCCAGATTGAAACTTGAACGAGAAAGAAAAGCTAAAGAAGAGGCTAGGAAACAACGTGAGGCAATTGAAGCGGCTCAGAGATCTCGAAGACTCGATGCCATTGATGCCCAACTCAAGGTCTCACCTACCCTTTCCTTTATTTCTCATTAGATTATACGATCGATTAAATTTAAACTTTTTGTAATGTTCATAATTTATGTTACTCTCAATTTTATTTGTGCTTTCATTTCTAATGTTGATGATGATTAATATATATGGTATTAATGGCTATATTAAAGGACTGCTGATTCCTTCTTTATGTGGGATACATGTAATCTTTTATTTTGTTATATTTTTTTCCTAATGAGCTGTTTTATGTCAAGGAAGTCTAATGAACTTCAATTTGGGGGAAGAATGGACTTGTGTTATGGTCTTCTTGTTGATCAATTTGGTTTTGTTTTAGGTTTTCGAAATGGATTGGAGACATGCTTACCTTAGCTTGAGGATAATTAAAAAGTTGTATTTGCTATTCTTTTTTTCTTTAAAAGAAATCCATTGTGCTGAGTTGGTTTTACTCACAAGAATTTTTGTTAATCTAATTGTGTTTTAGCCGTTTGCTTGGAATCTGACATTCTAAAGAGAAGTTATGTTGGCAATGTTCACATGATTTTGGGTTTTATTATTTTTCTTCCAAATGTTGCATTGTGTTGAGTTGATTTATTGACTAGGAATTTGAAATTTTCATTCTTCTCAGGCCGAACAAGAGGTGCAAGAAAATTTGCTTGCCGGAGGAGGAATTGCATTTTATCGTATTTTAGAAGCTGTGCCTTACCAGGGTAGTGGAGATAAGATCAAATTACCACCTTCATGTTTCACTGAATTGTCTGGTCAAGGTGCTTTCGATAAGGGTCCTCTGCATTTCATATTATCAGTAGTTCATCAAGAGGGTCCATCAAGTATGGAGGATAATAAAAGTCAGAGGAGCACCCATTCTGGTGTTTTGGAATTCACTGCGGATGAAGGTTTTGTTGGGCTTCCTTCTCATGTATGGAGCAACTTATTCCCCACTACGACTCCAAAGGCTTCATTAGTTGAAGTTCGTTATGTTCGGCTACCAAAAGGAACTTATGCAAAACTTCAGCCTGATGGGCTTGGGTTTTCAGAATTACCCAACCAAAGGGCTGTCCTTGAAACAAGCCTTCGCCAACATGCCACCCTTTCTCAGGGTGATGTCCTTACAGTCAATTATGGAGTGCTGGAATACAAGTTACAAGTACTTGAGTTGAAGCCCTCTTCAAGCATATCTGTTCTAGAAACTGATATTGAGGTTGATATAGTAAATCCTGATGTGAAATCAGATGGGGGAAATCAATATGTACTGAAACCACTTGTATTTGGAGAGTCAGATTCTGGGGTGGTTGATGAAGGAAACTATGTTTATTACAAGTTCTCAATTGATGATGATACCTGGGAAAAAATAGTTTCTGGAGAGAAAAGAGTTGAGGTAAGAATTGACACAGAGATAGATGGAGGAGACACTAATCTTTATGTATCTAAGCATCCTCTCATATACCCAAACCGTCACCAGCATGAATGGTCTTCTCATGATGTGAGTTCTAAAGTTTTGATTCTTAGCTCTAAGGATAAGAACTTGGGGGTTGGTACCTACAGCATTGGTGTGTGTGGCTTCAAGGACACAACAAAGTTCCAGGTATTGGTAACAATTGATGATAATAGTGGCCGTAAAGTGGGTCAACAAGCAACATCGTCTTCCTCATCTATGGAGATAGATACTGTGAAGTGTAGAAACTGCAACCATTTTATACCAAGCCAGAGTATTGTGCTGCATGAAGCCTATTGTAGTAGACATAGTGTGGTCTGTCAGCGTGCTGGTTGTGGGGTTGTACTGAGAATTGAGGAGGCCAAAACCCATGTTCATTGTGAAAAATGTGGGGAAGGTCTTCACCAGGGAGAAATGGAGAAGCACATGAAAGTCTTTCATGAGCCACGTACTTGCCCCTGTGGAATAGTCCTTGAGAATGCTGCAATGGTGAGAAATATACTGTCACTTTTCTTGATTAGTCTTTATTCAAATTTCCTTGTTTCAATTCCTTTCGTCCTCCAGTTTGGTATTCTGGTTGACCTATTTACTTTATTCATTGATCTACATTGAAAGTATACTTATATGATATAATTTGATGCTGATTTAAGTTGTGTTCTTCTAGCATAAGAGTGGTAACTAGTTATATAAGATTTCTTGCTCCGTGCTATGTTGCATGACATTCCCCTGAAGTACTGGTGAATTTCTTGAGTTGTCAGAATCTATATAGCTTGGATGCAAATTTGAATGAACAAAATAGTTGTGGTATAAATTGAAGGATAATTTGCTATGCTAGATTTTTAAACAAATTTCGATGCATCTGTTTTCAAGTATAGTTTAAATGATCAACAATTTGTTATGAGCTGAAACAGTCATAGCCAAATGTATGAAGAGAAAAAATATAACTTTAAAAAATTTCAGATAAGTTGGATGTATCTCATAGATGACAATCTAAATAGGCAGGCTCAGTGTGGCATTAGTAGTATGTCTAGGAATGACTTTATATTGGTTATTTGTGCTTATACTAACATATGTTAAGAAAGAATTTCTTCTCTATTTATATTAAGTAGAGTACTTTTATGTATGATGAGCTCTTCCCAAGGCTAGTTGTTCAAGAGGCACCATGTATGTCCCAAGGCTCGTACAACGAAAATTTTGCCCTGCTGGAACTGATAATGAACTACTCAAAATTTGATATGCAATTTTTTTTATTAAATTATTGTTTTAGGGTCTCATCAATATATTAACCTTCAGTTTCCTAAAAAAATGGAATAATTGTTTTAGGAACTTATAGTCACTTGCATTGTTTGTTGACACAGGTACAACACCAAGCCTCAAGTTGTCCTCTACGCTTAATTACTTGCCGGTTTTGTGGGGATATGGTCCAAGCTGGAAACTTGCCTATGGATGCCCGGGACAGACTAAGAGGACTATCTGAGCATGAGAGCGTATGTGGATCGAGGACAGCTCCATGTGATTCTTGTGGGCGTGCTGTTATGTTGAAGGATATGGACATTCACCAGATTGCTGTTCATTCAAAAAGCTAATCCTGTCTACTCAATTCCCGAGTTGCGTTGTATTTGAGTGCCTGGCATGTGTGCTTCGTAGTACAACTTATACAAAGAAAAAAAATTACGTCGCTATGAACACATTCATATATGAACTGCAGTGCCAGATTTACTTGTATTTTGGCAATTACTGTAGTATCACGAGTGATTGATCGCTTGGGCATGTTAATTGCAGTATAGAAATGAGATCATGTGGGTTATAATGTTGTATTTGATGTATTCTGCTATTTTTTTACTCCTCAAGGCTATGGTTTAAGTGTAAGACATGCCTGTCTGGTTTAGGAATGTGCTTCATTTTCTTCAATTTTCAACAATGGTGATGTTTCACTAACAAAATTGTGACTCTTGGGGCCTGTCGGCACTGTATATTTATGTCAAGAATTTTAAATGTATGCATAAGCTGGTAGATATGCTGCGGCTGGTCGGTGTTCTTTGTTGACTCTAGAAATGGATTGTATTGCCTCCCAGTTTCTTCTGAGCTTCGATAAAATTAACATGGTATTGGTCCTCATTCCTCAAACTTAAAATAACAGTGGCCAACCTGCCCCTCCAGTGCTGTACCTTTTTCTTTGATCTGGTCCCAGACAAATATTCAGGTAAAAGTAGTTATCGTTTCCACCAGCATATAAAATATTTGGAAAGGAGCTACCTACCATTTCCATTACTAAGATGATAAATAGAAAAAAGATTCTATAAAGACAAGTGAACATTTTGGGAGTTTAAAGGCATAAATGATAACATATCTTGCAATATCTGCCTTTTTGGAAAGGGAAACCCTGCAGTGGAAAGATGATATATGATTGTGATTTTACAGTGTTTGGTCTCAATCCAGTGTCCCAACAACCATATACACCTAAATACTTACACTAATCACTTATCTTATTACTTATTAGCCAAAAAGAGAAGCATCCCTCATCAGTCAACACACATCTCTTTCTGGTTTGTCGCAGCATGTTTTTATTTTTCAACAACTCCGTGTAAATGAAAATTACAGTAGTGGATTTTAATTGCTGTCAAAAATCTCCCTCAAAATCTTATCTTATAAATAAGATTTCTATTGAATTTTGACAAAAAATATTATTGATGTTAATCCGAAAGAAAATTAAGGTATCAAGCACAAGCAAGACGCATAAATATGGATATTGATTAATGGATATCAACCTATAATTATAACATGAAATATGATAAAAAAAGTATTGCTGTCAAATACAATCTTACAAGTACTAGGACACTTGTCACTTCAAAAATCCTAATAATAAGCAAAAGAAAAAAAAGATGATGTTGACCTTCACACTTTTGGTTTTGGGTATGATTGTCATTTGAATCCAAAATTATTTTACTCGTAAAAAACTTTGATTGATTGATGAATATAAAAAACAGTAGCCGTTATAGATCTCTCCTCTCCTGGCATGCATAAAGAACCGACCAACAACTACTTTATTACTCTGTTACAATATTTAAATGTTTATAAATATAATAAACAAATGTACTACCCAAACCAAAACCAACGCAAATCTTGTTTTTCTTGCTTGTAACAACTAGTCAATTTTGCTTTCACGATCTTTTTTTTTTTCAAGAGGTGAATTAATGCGAGCATATAGCACGAATCTTACTTCACTTGATTTAGACCAGTCGCACATTGTCAGGTTTTTAGT
Source organism: Pistacia vera (assembly GCF_008641045.1). Lineage (NCBI taxonomy): Eukaryota > Viridiplantae > Streptophyta > Magnoliopsida > Sapindales > Anacardiaceae > Pistacia > Pistacia vera. The sequence goes on from NW_022196883.1 coordinate 67,173, forward strand.
GGGTTCTGAAACTCCTGCTTTCGTCACCTGTCAAGGTTCTTTTTTGTCAGTGCGGTATTCAACTTCTTATAATCGAGTTAAAAAGCTGCGCGGTTTGTGGGGATTCTCCAAGAAGTGGAGTGAGTATGTCCTGTTAAAGAGTGAGGATCGATCCTGGAACTTGCTTTTTGTTTGTTTGGTTGATGGGAAAGTGAAGGAAAAACAGAAGAAAAGTATAACTGCTTGTTAGCGGTACGATGTCTTACGTCTGTTGTTCTCATTTGTCAGTTTATTGTTTTTGCTTTTGATGAAAAAAAAATAAAGATATTTTCTTTCTGGTTAGTTGTCTGTTTGGTTGCTGTGAATATAGAATATAATTTTGTTTCGTTATATTAATTATTTTCTCTCTTTATCTACCAGACTTGAAATTAAAGTCTATCTTTGAAAAATGGACTTCAAGAATTGATGTTTCATTACCAACTAAATTGAGATTCTATGAATTGTGAACATTTTTCGGTAACTGTTGTTGTGAATTGAATTAAATTAACGTTTAATATTCTGAGATAGTCGGTACAGGTGACTCGAGTTATATTTTCAAAAAATAACTGATATTCTAATAAATAGGAAATCTCAAAAATTAAATGCTTCTGTATAAGGTTTTGTGGTAACTTCTCTGCATAGTTGCATGTTTTTGGTTTCAACTCTATACCTCCAGATTCTGCTCTGAAAATTTTTGGTATTGAGATGCAATGAATTTTTTCTTGACTAAATGCTTTCAGAAGATGTCCATTGTCCAGTTTTATTGTTAGATATATTTTATATCACGAAGTTTTTTTTTTTTAATTTCCCCATATATTATTAGTGCTGATACATCCCCTTTGTGGGAATTGGGGACAGCCTTTAAACTAGACCTTTTAAGTCAAAAGTAGCTATTGTTTGGATCATGTTTTTCAAACTGCAATCGAGAGTTGTTGTAACTTTATAATTTTTTTCGAAAGCAAGTGTGTTTTCTTCACTAAATTATGCATGTGTCCAAATAAATAGCGTATAAATACTTTTAGCATGCCTATGAGCTGATACCTTACTATTTGTTTTACAGGAACAAACATATGGCGACACTTGGTGATATAGGAGTTGCAGCAACTATCAATATACTCACTGCATTTGCTTTCTTTTTGGCATTTGCTATTCTTCGGATTCAACCTGTAAATGATAGGGTCTACTTTCCGAAATGGTATCTCAAGGGTTTAAGGAGCAGTCCACTTCATGGTGGAGCACTTGTGAGCAAGTTTGTCAATGTGGACTTCAGGTCATATGTGAGGTTTCTGAGCTGGATGCCAGCAGCATTGCGGATGCCAGAGCCTGAGTTAATAGATCATGCAGGCTTGGATTCTGCTGTTTACTTGAGGATTTATTTGATAGGGTATGCTCTAGTGAATCAATTCTTTCAGCTTGTGAACTTGGCTATTAAAGGTGCTTGATTTTTCTGATAGGTAATAAGAGTCGAATTGTTTTATAGAGATAAAAGTAAATGTTGCAATTTGAAACATTTTGCTTCTGCTTTAATAAATGCATGTATGAAATAGTTTGGAAACTGTTAAGTTGGAGAATTGCATATAGATAAATTTGGTTTACTGATCTTTACTGCAAATATTTTATGTTGATGGCCATTGATCAATTTCCTGTCTAAGAATTAACTTTTATGCCCAGGGTGTTATGTTGAATTGGGGAAGACATAATTGAAAGAATGTTTCTCTTTGCTTGACATTGATTTACTGTACTCTTGGATTCACTCTGCCTTTTCTTTTTTTCCTGTTTAACTGCAGGCTTAAAATTTTTGTTCCAATTGCCTCCCTTGCATTTGCAGTCATGGTACCAGTTAATTGGACCAATACGACCTTAAAGCGTTCCAATTTAATATACAGCAACATAGATATGCTCTCTATATCAAATATTCCTACTGGATCACGTAGGTAAGTAAAGTATCTGATCTTAAGCTCAGTCGTATTGTCATCTCTTACCTTTTATTTCACAACATTGGTTGAACATCTTTGTTGGTTTTATTGGTTTCCACTACTTTGCTATTAGGTGTGGCAATGACTTACGTTTTATAGCTTCTTTTTCTTGAATAACGATTCTGTAGCACAATTTCTTGTTTGCTTCAGCAATATTTTCGTTGGCAGAGTAAATTTTACTCTATATATTTTTGGTGTTGCAGATTCTGGACCCATTTAGTAATGGCTTATGCTTTCACCTTCTGGACATGCTACGTATTGAAAAGGGAGTATGAGATTGTGGCAGCAATGAGGTTGCATTTTCTTGCATCAGAACAACGGCGGCCAGATCAATTCACCGTAAGATCAATATGTATCTTTAAGCTAAAATGATTTGGCCAGACTTAGTGCATTGACGAGATTTGATCTTGCTAACATGTTTTGGCTTTAAATTTTTTAGTTCGTATAAGAAACGTATATGGGCAAATGCGTCCTAACAGATTTGGTCAAATGACTCTTATATGTTTGAAGCATACTGCAATGTTTATGCATGTTAGAATCCATTACAAAATTCATTTAATGACAGGAAATGTTTTTCTCTTTATTCATGATTTGTGGAATTTCATATTTTGTTGTAGGTATTGGTTAGAAATGTGCCTCCAGATCCTGACGAATCAGTTAGTGAACTTGTGGAACATTTTTTTCTTGTCAACCATCCAGAACACTATCTCACACATCAGGTTTGATGATATTACATTTTCATTTGCATATATTCTTTCCTACAAAAATGACATATATTTTGTCAATAAATGTTCTTGCTCCAAACACGCATAAAAGAAATGAGAGAGTATAGAGTGAGAGAGAGAGGGGTACTCGACTGTTTATATAATTTATTTTAATTCTGAAATGAAATAAGTTTACTGGTTTCCATGGATTTAACAGCTAATCCCTGAGATGTTAGAAGTACATCATGAGTGGTGGTAGAGTCTATGGTTTTGATAGCTAATGTAGATATTTCTGTGATATAAGTTCACAATTCTCTCAAAAACAGTAGATTGACGATGTCTTATTTAACTGTAAAAGCTTACTGTTCCTAAACAATACCGGCCATTCATTTTCAGCCAATTTGTATTCAGGCTGCATCCTTATGACTGTACCATGAAGCCATTTATAATAGCCAAATATATTTGAACTTTGTTTCATTAGTTCTCCTTCCATTTTTTGATCTTGAGGTGGTATGCAGACTACATAAGCTTATTTATATTCATCCTTGTATTGAACTTACATGATAGAAGTTGATACTTCTTCTTTATTATTTTTTTCATGCTCAAATATGTGTGCAGGTTGTTTATAATGCCAACAAACTCTCTGAATTGGTCAATAAGAAGAAAAAACTGCAGAATTGGCTTGATTTCTATGAACTTAAATATTCAAGACATCCATCTAGAAAGCCCTCGTTGAAGGTACAACATGGCAATACAAATATTTACATGATGTCTAATTTTCTTTTGGTTATGAGGCCATTCAAAACTAGTATTTTGGGTGCTTAACCAAAATGGAAAATAACAACATTAAAGTCTTCTGATGGTTTCTTTTTTGTTAAGCAGACTGGTTTTCTTGGCCTCTGGGGGAATAGAGTGGATGCGATTGATTTTTATATATCCAAGATTGATAGACTGACTAAAGAAGTAAGTGTCAATGTTTAATCTTCTTTTACCTGTTGATTTAGTTCAATGTTTCTAAGGATCCTTCTTCCCCTGTTTCTAAAGGCATTAGGGCACATACTAATCTAACCTTAGTGCATGGTTGTCCACGACTATTTTATTTAAAGTGAACCTATAAGACAGTCCTCAGCTTGTTTAACTGACTTTGGAGTCACAAGTGTTTGTAATCTCATCATATTGATAATTCTTCTTCTATTATTTGTCAGAAGATCTCCATTTGAAACTGAAGCAATTCAATCCATGTGTCCATCAGACACATATTTTCCTTATGCCCCACATTTAGTGATTAATAGCATACAATGATACCTGATTTTATACTTTACTTCAATCCCCTTAAAATTCATAAAAAAACTAGTAGTCAATTTTGCTTTTTTAATTTGATTTAAATGCATCAAAACTTTTATGTACACATTTTCTGTTTAAAATATGATTTTGCACTGGTTAGCATCAAATATGATTGAATTTTTCATTAACACGAAAGCATATGTTAAATTATACGTTCTTAAATGAATAACTGTCAGATAAACTTGGAGAGAGATAAGATTTTGAGCAACAGTAAATCTGTCATGCCAGCAGCATTTGTTTCCTTCAAAACTCGATGGGCAGCCGCAGTTTGTGCACAAACTCAACAAACCAGAAATCCAACTCTATGGTTGACTGAGTGGGCACCAGAGCCTCGTGATGTTTATTGGGATAATCTTGCTATTCCATATGTTTCACTTGCAATTAGAAGACTTATCATCGCTGTCGCATATTTCTTCCTGACTTTCTTTTTCATGATTCCCATTGCATTTGTACAATCCCTTGCAAATATAGAGGGCATTGAGAAAGCTGTGCCTTTCCTAAAGCCCATAATTGAAGTGTAAGTCGCTCTTCCTCTTCTTTCCTATGGTATTTCACTATTTATCATTTCCGTATTCTGTATGCTACAACTGTTGGCAGTTAAGACTATTTTTTGCTTTGTAATAGTACAATATATATCTCTATTGGAAAAAGAACTTTGCTTCCTCACTATTTTGTGCCATCTAAGTTTTTCTAACTGTTATAGCATGAATATGGTTTGAATAATGTTCATAGTAGACAGCCACATAATTACTGGGTGAAAAGAATAATTGTAGCTAAGAAAACATATACTTTTAACTCTGTTCGCCAAAATTTATCATCTGATTTGCTAATTTTTTTTTTTTCAATTGTAGATGGAGGACATTATTATGAGCAAGAATTTTTTTATGCCTTATACTTCTTGTACAATTATTATTGTAAATACTTTAATTGCCTTCTACTCCTTGTACATCCTAAGATTGTCATGCATGTCATGCAGGAAGGTCATTAAGTCATTCATTCAAGGTTTCCTTCCAGGAATTGCTTTGAAGATTTTTCTTATTTTTCTACCCGATATATTGATGCTAATGTCCAAATTTGAAGGGTTTGTTAGTCGATCATCCCTGGAGAGGAGATCTGCTACTAGATACTATATTTTTCAATTTATTAATGTATTTCTTGGGAGCATAATCACCGGAACTGCATTTCAACAGCTAGACAATTTCATGCACCAGTCAGCAAATGAGTAAGTCTTCTCACACATGGGCTATGTTTTATACATGATGATTAAGAATTATTGGTTGATTGATTCCTTTAATAATAATATCATGTAATCGTACTTATGTGTATGCTTTTTTAAATTAGCGTCAAGACTCAGAAATCTTGTTTTAATTCTGATAATAATCACTAATCATCTTAAACTGTGGATTGTATCAACCTGAATTACTTTCATGAACTGTTGTTATTTATGTTGATCTAGTAGTGTGCAACTTTCTGCAAACGTTTTGAAATGATGCATGAAATACTGGACATTAAGTTGAGATTTGTGTGTTTGAATGTGTAATATAGAAACGAAACTCAACTTATTTAAACCTCAGTCCTAAACATATGGCCTTTTCCAAATTTCTACCTACATAATTTTCTGTTTACTGTTTTACCTTTTTATTCTTATCACTTGAATTGAGTTCATCTGTTAAACTGAAGCGTCCAAAACTCTCTTTTATGTGACTAGCATAATTTTTAGCCCAATGTTTTGTCTGTGTTGTTGCATGTGATACCTACTTCATGGTGGTGATTATTCATTTGATTTCCTTTGCTGATGACTTTAATTGTTTACTTGTGCAGTATCCCAAAGACAATCGGGGTCTCAATTCCAATGAAGGCAACATTTTTCATAACTTATATAATGGTTGATGGGTGGGCCGGAGTCGCTGGGGAGATTCTGAGGTTGAAACCCTTGATAATCTATCACTTAAAAAATTTCTTCTTGGTGAAAACTGAAAAGGATAGGGAGGAGGCAATGGATCCTGGAACCCTTGGTTTTAATACTGGAGAACCTCAAATACAACTTTATTTCTTACTTGGTCTTGTTTATGCTGTGGTGACCCCCTTCCTTCTTCCATTCATAATAATTTTCTTTGTGCTGGCATTCGTTGTATATCGTCATCAGGTAATACTTTAGTAGTGTTTTTCCTACGTTGGAAGCATTGTGGTCTGTTAGAAACAGTTTGTTCAATATTCTTGCCCATTGATTGATCTAACGAGTACTTTTAAAAACTTGTAGATTATAAATGTCTACAATCAAGAGTACGAGAGCGCTGCAGCATTCTGGCCTGATGTCCATGGACGCATCATAACTGCCCTGATTGTCTCACAGTTACTACTAATGGGATTGTTAAGCACAAAAGAAGCTGCTCAATCAACACCTCTGCTCATCACACTTCCAATACTAACCATATGGTTCCATAGGTTCTGCAAAGGGTGTTATGAACCTGCTTTCGTTAGAAATCCTTTACAGGTTGGTTCAATGTTGCATAACTGCATTGACATTAACAACCGATGACCACATGATGAAATTCTTCTGGTTGTTTTTTCAGGAAGCAATGATGAAAGATACATTGGAACGTGCAAGGGAGCCGAATTTCAACTTGAAAAGCTTCCTGCAAAATGCTTATATCCATCCAGTTTTCAAAGGGGTAGAAGATGATGAAAGTGATCCAGCTGTTGAGGAGTTTGAGGAGGAACCTGTGCTCATCCCAACCAAGCGAAAATCGCGAACAAATACTCCATTGCCTAGCAAATATAGCGGTTCTTCATCACCCTAAGTTAATTTTCACTGACATTCTCAACCTTAGAAAGTTTTTTTAAGTAAACCTGAGGCTAGAACAAACTTAAGACGGGTGATGCTTGGACTTCGGATACACTATAAATGAGATAGATCAAAGCTGAGAAATATTACAATGTGCAGCAACAAGTAAATGAAAATGGATATTAGATAATACTAAAATTGTACGATTCTCATGTTAATTTTAACATAAATTTTTTACCTTTGACTCGATGTAATCCAACAAGAGAAGTTTGAAATAGTTATTTTTAATGTTAACTCACAACTTTTTAATTATTAGATTGCGTTGTCTGAAGAGTAAATTATGTATTTTAAATGTTTAATTATTAGATTGAGTTAAATCAAGAGTATATAATTTGATGTTATAATAGTTTGATGCTTATACTATATAGTTATGAAGATGGATTTTTCTTTTTTCCATTCTCTTTTGGTTAGGGGAAAGATAACTCCGATAATCTATCTTTAATTTCGAACATTTCTTTGTTTGATTGTCAAATAATAAAAGATTTCGGTAATCTTTTAATATCAATAGTAATTATTGTGGGTTAAATATGAGGTAATCAGATTATCTTCTCAATGGGTGGTATTTAAATATTACCGAGGTAATCTTAATTTTATACCCATTTTGCCCTTAATTAAATACCATTCCGGACACAATTGCCCTCAAATGTCTACCAAATAACAATTATCCAGACCCTCTATATTTTAGAATTTAGTTAAAACACCCCATCCACAAAAAGTTTAAAAATTAACAAAATACCTCCAGCCACCAAAGACCACCGGCAATAGTTGTCAGATTGATGCATGACTGGCAGGATCTGGCTGGCCGTGCACTGATCTGGTGTTTCTGGCCAGATTGAAGGCTGAAGACGGCCAAATGATCTGGCTGGAAACGGCAGAATAAATTAGCCATTTGTGACCATTTTCAACCAGATCCATGACGATCTAGCTATTTTCAGCCTTCGATCTGGCCAGAAACAGCCAGATCAACGTGGATTTGGTCGTTTTCAACTAGATCCACATTCTACAGTGATCTAGCTGTTTTTAGCCTTCAATGTGGTCGAAAACAGCCAAAACGGCGCACAACCAGCCTGATCTCATCGATCGTGCGCTGTTTTGGTGACTGACGTCGGTGGCTGGCGGTTGACGATGGTCTTGGGTGGCTGGGAGTATTTTGTTAAAATTTAAACTTTGTTGTTGAGGGAGTTTTAGCTAAATTTTTTTTTTATTATTATCATATTAAAAAGGAAGTGCAACTCAGTAAAAGTCTCTATCGATAATATTTTATTTTTTCCAACCAAACATCTTAATTATTTATACCCATTAATCTAACCAAACATATTGATATAACATTCTCCCGTCATCTTCAAGATAATATATCTTGGTGGTAATCATACCTTTTTAGCCATAAAATATTCTCCTAACCAAACATAGCTTAAATGTTATATAAACAGTAGTCAATGGTGTATTATTATTGTCTTCTATATTGAAATAAACAGTGCTCATTTTAAACAAGCCATTGAATAGAGTCAAGTTTTAATTATATGTTGACACTAAATTTTTTTTTTTTAANCATTCTCAACCTTAGAAAGTTTTTTTAAGTAAACCTGAGGCTAGAACAAACTTAAGACGGGTGATGCTTGGACTTCGGATACACTGTAAATGAGATAGATCAAAGCTGAGAAATATTACAATGTGCAGCAACAAGTAAATGAAAATGGATATTAGATAATACTAAAATTGTACGATTCTCATGTTAATTTTAACATAAATTTTTTACCTTTGACTCGATGTAATCCAACAAGAGAAGTTTGAAATAGTTATTTTTAATGTTAACTCACAACTTTTTAATTATTAGATTGCGTTGTCTGAAGAGTAAATTATGTATTTTAAATGTTTAATTATTAGATTGAGTTAAATCAAGAGTATATAATTTGATGTTATAATAGTTTGATGCTTATACTATATAGTTATGAAGAAGGATTTTTCTTTTTTCCATTCTCTTTTGGTTAGGGTTCTGGAAAGATAACACCGATAATCTATCTTTAATTTCGAACATTTCTTTGTTTGATTGTCAAGTAATAAAAGATTTCGATAATCTTTTAATACCAACAGTAATTATTATGGGTTCAATATGGGGTAATCAGATTATCTTCTCAATGGGTGGTATTTAAATATTACCAAGGTAATCTTAATTTTATACCCATTTTGCCTTTAATTAAATACCATTCCAGACACAATTGCTCTCAAATGTCTACCAAATAACAATTATCCAGACCCTCTATATTTTAGAATTTAGCTAAAACACCTCAGCCACAAAAAGTTTAAAAATTAACAAAATACCCCTAGACACCAAAGACCACCGGCAATAGTTGCCAGATTGACACACGACCAGCGGTATCTGGCTGGTCATGCACTGATCTGGTGTTTCTGGCCAGATTGAAGGCTGAAAATGGCCAAATCACCGTGGATCTGGCTGGAAACGACCAGAATAAATCAGCCATTTGTGACCATTTTCAACTAGATCCATGACGATCTGGCTATTTTCGGCCTTCGATCTGGCCAGAAACAGCCAGATCAGCGTGGATTTGGTCGTTTTCAACTAGATCCACATTCCACAGTGATCTGGTTGTTTTCAGCCTTCAATATGGTCGAAAACAGCCAAAACGACGCACGACCAGCCTGAACTCGTTGGTCGTGCGCTGTTTTGGTGACTGACGTTGGTGGCTGGCGATTGACGATGGTCTTGAGTGATTGGGGGTATTTTGTTAAAATTTAAACTTTGTTTTTGGGAGTGTTTTAGCTAAATTCTTAAATATAGGAGGTTAAAAGAATTTATAATAATAATATTATTATTATTATTATTACATTATTATTATTATTATTATTATTATATTAAAAAGGAAGAGCAATTCAATAAAAGTCTCAATCGATAATATTTTATTTTTCCCAACCAAATATCTTAATTATTTATACCTACTAATCTAACCAAACATATTGATATAACATTCTCCCGTAATCTTCAAGATAATATATCTTAATGGTAATCCTACCTTTTTAGCCATAAAATATTCCCCGAACCAAACACAGCTTAAATGTTATATAAACAGTAGTCAATGGTGTATTATTATTGTCTTCTATAATGAAATAAACAGTGCTCATTTTAAACAAGCGATTGAATAGAGTCAAGTTTTAATTATATGTTGACACTAAATTTTTTTTTTTTTTAAAAAAATTTATTGTCTTAATGGCCTAGTTAGTAAATACGGTTACGGCAAAAAAAGGTACGGAAATTTTACGGATATGATATGATAAATGGTAAAAAATACGTTTGTAAAAATTTAGTCATAAAATTTAGATATGAAAAAAATACGGTATGGGTATATACGAGTTTAATACGATACATTGTCAATAATACGTTTTAAAAAATACGATAATATTAATCTTAGTTTTAGCACTTTTCATGGGCCATTTGGTTAAAATCTATATAGCATTTCAAATATACAGGTATATCAAAAAAAAGGTACGAGAATTTTACGAGTATGATACGGTAAATAGTGAAAAAATTGTTTGTAAAAATTCAACAAAAATTCGAATATGAAAATAATTCACAAATAATATGACTGAAGCATATAATTCACAAATAATATAACTAGACTGATAAAATATGACAGTTTACGAATGATACATAAATTATATGATTGGGCATATAATTCGAGAATAATGCGAAATTGCTAACTAGGCGTAATGGTATTGAAATGTTCATAAACATACTGAAACAGGAAGAGCCAAAATTATGATCGCGTTCCGACGCAGCCGTGGGCCCATAGAGGCGGTGGCCAATTGGTGGGCCAATATTCTCTACGGGGGGCCCATTTCCACTTCCCCACCTTCTTCCAATCCTCTCCTTCCTCACAAAAAGTGTTAGTTACATTACAATTTACATACATCGCTTTGACTTTGAGAGACGGTGAGGTCGTGGGAATCGAAAATCGCGAATCGCAGAGATAATCTCATCCGAATATTATAATTATTTAAATTCATTGGAATTATAGAAAATGGACGAGGTGATCACTGTGACGGATGCGGCGTCGTTGAGGACCGGTCAAACAACGCCGTCGTCGTCGTCGCTGTTGCTCCCTAACAACCTCCCTCTGATCTCCGCCTTTCTCGCCTTCGCTCTTGCTCAATTCCTCAAGATCTTCACCACCTGGTCCGTCCGTACTATTTTCTCCATTTCTTGTAAATATCTCAACTGATTATGAAATCTTTTCATTTGTTTATTGTAATATTTGTGAACTATGATTTTTTAGATGTCTTGATTTGCGCTTTAGGTTTGTATATGCAATAATTTGATATGATACCATTGAAATTAAAGAAGAGATTACAGTAGGTAATATATTTCGAAGGAAATGTTATGGTACCAGGATATTGAAATTCAGTTAGATATTACAATTGATATTTGTATTTAGAAGGGAAACTTATATGTAATTTTGATATAATACTCCATGCAACCAATAAATGTCATGATTTTTGTGTGCAGTACAACATGTGAATGTAAATTATATTATTATGTGTTTAAAATGTATTCTAATGATATATAATGTGAAATAATATCTCAGTTTGTGTATGTTCCTCCTAGATGCTCAGGTATAAAGAGAAAAGATGGGATTCTAAAAGAATGCTAGGCTCTGGTGGAATGCCATCATCACATTCTGCAACTGTGATGGCGCTAGTGGTAGCAATAGCTTTACAAGAAGGGACAGGAGGTCCAGCTTTTGCTATTGCATTGGTGTTGGCATGCATTGTATGTGTGCTCCTCTCACCTTATTGTTTTTCTTTCGCTGACATACTTATATATTTTTATCATTTGGTTGTTACCAATAACTGTAATACAATTTGCTACAAACATAGTGTGTTCTTAAATTTATTTCTGAATGTTTCTTCCAAATGTGTTATGAATTTGAATTTGAAGTTTCTCTAGCTAAATTGTTATGGACCCTTGTTAAAGTTTATTTAATTTACATTTACATGTTTCAATTACAACTTTAGGGATGCTGAGGCTAGTTCCTTTCATCTTTTTTCTTTTTTCTAGATTTTTTGGGATGTAGTTAAAGTCAGGGTCTGAACTGAACTTATATACTTTGTGGCTCTGTTTCTTGTTGTCATCCGATTTCTTATTTCTCTTTGAGTTTCATGTTTAGTTCAAAGGTTTGGTGGATTTTTTATGAAATCCCGTGTTCTGTTAAGAAGAACTGATGCAGTTCATTATGTCTTGTCGTTTGAAAGAGCTTTGCGGTATAACAAAAGCAAAGAGCTAAATATGAGATTATCAAATTAGTGCTCAAGCACATTTTCCCCCTTTTTCTATGAGTATATTTTTTAATCTAATTTTAAGAAAAAGCTAGAAAGTTGGTAAAATCAAATAAGTGCTACTGATGTTAAAATTGCTATCTCTTCACTTTGAACTGATTGGAGAGCAAATATCCCTGCAGATATCTCATAAACTGATGCACTTATTTGATTACGACCAACTGGTTTGTCTTTCACAGAAGTTATATCTTGTTAGCCTTATGTGTGATGTCTTGAATTGGTATGTGATAGATTAACTTCTCAAACCAGCCTTCGTTTAGGGTGCTCAGCAATCTAGATAAATCCAAGCACTACTTCTTTTAATAATTTGTTTTTAATGTTATGGATTTTATTTTATTTTATTTTATTTTTTTCTGTTTTTTGCTAAATCTTGTTAATCTTGATTATCACTGTGATAACTGCACTATACTTATTTAAGTTAGGTGGGGTGGTTGATAATTCTTAGAAATTTGCAGGTAATGTATGATGCCTCTGGTGTCAGATTACATGCTGGTCGGCAAGCTGAAGTAAGTTCCTGTTTCACTTTCTTTGTAAACTTTAGTTGCCTTTGTATTTTGCTTACCTCACTTGGTCCACTTTTGTTTCTGTTCTTCTACAGTAATTCAAAATTTTGTTTCCTATATATATAAATATAAAGAAAAAAGAAACTGCTTACCTTGTAACAAAACTGATCACACCTCTTCTATATGTTGTTTTTCCTGAGTATTTTATTTATGCTTATTGCAGTTGCTGAATCAAATTGTATGTGAGTTTCCTCCGGATCACCCATTATCTAGTGTTAGACCTCTACGTGAATTACTTGGCCATACACCAGTACAGGTATTTTACACCTATGTTCTATTTAAATAAATACTGCTTTTTTGTTTTAAGCTTTCTTATTTGTGTGGAAATTCTCAGGCTGAGACCAAGCCAGATATACATACATTCTCATGATTTGTAATTTGAAAAAAGTTTGTTGTTGTAGAGATTTAATGTGAAACTATGGCTGCTAAAACTGGAGGTATAGTTTAAGAGTAATACTACATGCACAACCTTTTCTCACAAACTTTCTTTCACAACCCTAATGTGGCAGCTCACAATTGGTCAATTATAATTTATCAAGTGAGTCTCATTGCAAGTTGACCAATTGCAAGTTACCATGTCGGGGTTGTGAGAGAAAGTTTGTGAGAAAAGGTTGTGGGTGTAATATTACTCAATAGTTTAATTATTTTAGCTAGGAAAGATTGAGTTTGCAGGTCGAAGATGAAGGGTGAGGGGGTTGGTTGGTTGTGAAATTGTGCTATATTCTGTTATTTAATTTTGCAGGTATAATAATTGATTTTCATATGGTTGAGATCACAACAAAACAAGATATTACCTCACTGTTTGAAAAATGTCTAGAACTTTAAGGTTTCCGCAGTTATTACCATATATTTTTAACTGCCAATGACCTCACCTGAACTTCTTGTTGGTTTAACAAAATTTGTGTTGGGTAGCCTCCAGGTTTCATATTCTGTGTACCTATTTCAAGGCTTATAATAACAGGTTGCTTGATGGGGGTAGACTAAGTATCTTTAAACCTGCTGCGAACATTATATTTCAGCATTTTATTTTGTTAGTTGATTAACTCTATTTAGGTGTTTGTTACAATTGATTGCATACGTTTGTTGTTAGTTACAGGGTTCATTGTTTTAAAGCTCTATTTCACACTTATTGAAACCATAGGAGTTGCATTTAACATTTACGTTTATGCGTGTGTGCGCTTGTGTTTTCATATTCTTCTTTTATAGCCCAGAGGGAACTCTATGCTGTCTAGGGAACCATTACCATAAAAACGTTGACATAAATAATATTGGCCGACTCTCATCTGCAAGCATCCTGATAAGATTTTGCAATGTTACACTTGTACAAGTTATTAACTGGAGGGTTGAATAAAAATAATTGTTATTCTATCAGAATTACCATTATGTTTTGTTCAAGGCGGAAGGCTAGTTCACAAGCATTCTGATCAAGGCATTAATGTTCGTTTGTTCGGTATGATCCAGGTTGTTGCTGGTGCCGTCTTGGGATGCATTGTGGCATATCTGATGAGAAAGACAAATTAGGTTGTAACTAGACCGATACTAATTCTTTTGTTGAGCCGGTTAGTGTAGCATATTCTGCAGCTTGGCAACAAGATCGTTTCATCAAAGCCAGATGTTGTAAAACGAGTTCCTGGAATTGATAACCTGTAGAGCGATCTGTGGATTTCTTTTGAGAGTTGGGGTTGAAGATTATGTTACTTCTTGGCTTGGAACTTCAATATGTATACCTGAAAATTTTTATTTACTGGATAAACGTTCATTCTGTGTTGTACTCGGGAACATGTAATCGTAGTGAAAGAATTTGGAGGGAAAATAATTGAAAATTAAAGTTTTAATTTAATGGTTTCGATATTTTGTATAATTTGGAGGCTTAAAAGCATCTCCAATGTATTATTCTTTATTTTGAAGGATATATTTCATATAAATAAAGAGCATTTTTATTAATTTTAAAATATAAAAAACAAAATTTTTATTTAAATCCAATAAACTCTTTAAATTTAATGAAGATGTTCTTTATTTTTAAGAAAGAGACTTAATGGAAGAAAGAATTAATAAATAAAATGTATAGGAACTTCTAGTTTATTAATTAAAATTAGGATTAAGAGTCATATTTGACTCTCTATATGTGGAGAGTCAGATTCATTCTAATTTATATTATAAAGATAAAGAGTATGTTATACTCTTGTTTTTATAGATAAACTCTTTATAATAAAGAGTTTGGATTATATAAAGAGTAATTTGGAGATGCTCGGACTCTTTATATAACCCAAACTATTTATTATAAAGAGTTTATCTATAAAAACAAGAGTCTAATATATTTTTTATCTTTAAAATATAAATTAGAGTGAGTTTGGCTCTCCACATTTAGAGAGTCAAATTTGACTCTCTGTCCTAATTTTAATTAATAAATTACAAGTTTCTATACATTTTATTTATTAATTCTCTCCCCTATTAAGTCTCTTTCTTAGAAATAAAGAGCATCTTTGCAAAATTTTAAGAGTCTATTGAATTTGAATAAAAATTGTGTTTTTCATATTTAAAAATTAATGAAGATACTCTTTATTTATATGAAAGATGCTCTTCAAAATAAAGAGCAGCATTAGAGATGCTCTAAAAATGGGTATGCTAATGCCCACCATAAATAGCGAGAAAATATTTGAATGATGGTATATTGATGCTAATTGATGATCCTGATATTCAGTTAATCAATTTAAAGTTGAATTTTTAAATATAATGTTAATTATTAAATTTGCATTGAAAATTTAAAGTTGAATTTACATCATTGTAAATTTGTAATATGCATTATCGGGGGCTTTTCCACCGTCTAAATAAGATCAAAAATTTAAACGGCGAAATGATATTAGACCTCATAACAACTCCATACATCACACGCAGCGTGTCATCTCTCTCCAAACCCAAATTTCAAAACATAAACTGGAGGGAAAATCCATTAATTCACTTATGCAACTACATCTTAAAACTCCCAACCCTATTATGCGATTCTCGATTCGTGTTTGAATTGGCACAAATGGCTGAAATCCTAAGCCCTAGTAGGAGGCAAAGAATTCCGGTGGCATCTCCGACCAGCCCCTTCTTCTTGGGCTCCAACGACGACAGACGAGAGCGGGCCCAGGCCCGAGAGGCTCGAGCCGCCGCTATCCGCCGGAAGGTAGTCCATGCTCCGCCTCCAAACCAGGCTGACTCTCCCTGTCTGTGCAAGGACCAGATTCTTGAGTTGTTAGATAATTGCATCAAACTCGCCAGCGAAAATGTCCGTACAATCCCTTTAACTGTCAATATTTCTGCGATCTTTTTATTTTGAAATTTGAATTTATATTACTAGAAATGGAGAATTTATTAGTGTACTATAATGTCGATGGTGGATGAATGGTCGTTTTGGAGTATTAGTTGTATTTATATATTTATTTTTGTTGGTTTTGTTTGATGGGCATGCAGAAAATTAATCAAAAGAATACCTGGGAACTGAGCTTGATTGACCATCTAGGTGAGATTATTAAGGTGGAAGAAGAAAATAATGTGGAGACTAATTTTCAAAAGGTGTGTTATTCTATCTTGAATTTGACAATTATAACACCCTTTTGCATTTTTCATACTTAGGAAAACATGTATAAATGACTATCTCCACAGGCAAGTTGCACTCTCGAAGCTGGAGTTAAGATATACTCAGCGAGGGTGGACTCACTGCATTCAGAAGCATACAAGGTTCTTGGTGGAATTAATAGAGCTGGACAAGAAGATGAAGGTTAGGTTTCTTATGCTGAAGACTGAAGTTATATTAGTGCAAGGATTGCATGCAATGTGCTTTGATTCTAGTCTTGGTTTTGTACGACTATAATTAGGAAAGTATTGTCTCAAGTATTATGTCAATTGATCATTGTTCAATTGCAGGAAAGTTAGAAGTTATTCAAGGGCCAGTATACATCATTTCGTGGATAGTACACGTATAAAATTGTCTTATGGTCTTGATAGTTTCAGCATTATATACAATTGAACTTGCCAGAAACTTTACACCTCATCCATATGAACTCTCATTAGTAAGACTAGTGTAATGAAAACTGAGAATAGTCAATAAGATTTCCCCCTACTGTCAACCTGTTTCCTTTGTTAGATAAGTTGGCTCATCCTTTTTCTCAGAGAGGCAAGTTTAGGGTAAAATACTATCAATAAGAATGATTTACAAGAAGTTTTTCATTTCTGACAAAACTTTAATATAATATTTTTTTGCGTATATGCATAATTTTTAGCTTCCATGGATTGTAACTTTCATTTTTTCCTCCAAGATCGGTTTATTTTTTATCGACAAGGTAAGTTTTTAAGCATGCATATTTATTTGTCCTCCTTCCTTCCTACTTGATTTTCTCTAGTCTGAGCTACCTCATGTACTAATGTAATTGATTATAAAGATTCATGTCATTAAGCTTGCTTTTAAGATTTCAATTTGCAGCTACCCTGCATCCCCCTTTTTCTTAGGGTTGTTAATCTCCTAATGTTGTATTACGATGTCAGATACCATGGTGGAGGATGCCAGCGTTCAAACTGGACATAAGGAAGGGCACTCAAAGAAAGATGTGGAGAAAAAGGTGATACCTTTGTTTACTTAATGAGTTGGCTAATATTATATCTATAAACTCATAAATTTCAATACATGCAGCTGTCACCTTTGTCAACACTGGAATCCTCTTTTGAGGCACTTAATTTGAAGAAATTCGATGGTTGGTCACACATTCTAGCCATGTCCATCACTGGTTTGAGATTTACATTTAGAAATATGATGGCATTTCCTTTCTCTTTTCTTTCGTCAGTTGCATTTGCCGTCGATCCACTCTATCATCAGACATCTGCACAATTTGATGAAGGTGGAGCTAAGGGTCTCTTGCTGAATAATCTTGGAGTATATGCTGGATGCCGGGTTCTCTTTGATTCACAAGAAGTACCAGGGAAGGGCACATCATGTGCAAACCAACATTATGAGTCAGATACAATTGACCTTTCTTTTATCAGAGGTTTGTTGCTTCTACTATAATATTTTCTCTGTTTTGTAGTTTTGTGTTAGGAATTTGTGGTTCTAATGGCGGTCAATTTTTGTTGTTTTTTATAGACTATGTTGAACAGATGGTACTGAACATGCAAGTGAAGAATGAAATCTCACCAACCCTTAAGATTATCATCAATGAGTTTGATGAAGATAATAGAAGGCCATTAGATACTCTTGGTTCTAGCCAGAAAGTGATTGATGAAGTTGAAGCTTTGAATAATAGTGAAGTTGAGTTCGATGGTAGTGCATGTGAGGATTATGGGACCTCTGCTTTTGATCATGATGACCAGACCTCTGCTTTTGTTCATGATGACCGATCAAGCATTGTTGATGAGAACATCAGTGGTGTAGATCCGACTTTTCCAAGTTATGATGAGGTTTTTTCATATACCTCCTGTTCATTGAGTTTTGGCTGTAATATGTTCTATTACTTTTCCCATTATCATTTGAAGATTTCAAGAATGAAGTTTCATGCCCAATAGTTTGGAATTACTTTTTGCAGGAAACTGAACCATTTTCTTCTCACAACCCTGATATGGACAGATTTGAGAAAGTTGATGAACATTTATTTTTAAGTTTGGGAATTTCTTCAAAACAAAATGCTTGGGCAGGTCCTGATCACTGGAAGTATCGAAAAGTTAAAGGTCCTGTAGCAGGTGATAATATTAATTGCCTTTTTTTTTTTTTGGGTTTCTGTGGTTCATTGACATTGGAACATAAAATGAACTCTTTTTGCTGGTTCAGAAGATGATCCTGCTTCAGAAAATGCATCACCAGTAACAAATAAGAAAACAAGGAGTAAGAAACAAGCAGAACCTGATATAGATTTCACAAAGGCCTTAGATGAAGAATTACCAGATATATTTGCACCTCCAAAAAATCCAAAGTCGCTATTGATGCCTGCAAGTAGAGCACATTGTAATACAATGCTGCCTGAAGACTGTCATTATCAACCAGAGGATCTTGTCAAATTGTTTCTTCTACCTAGTCTAATGGTAAAACTTAACACAATTATACAACCATGATACGATTCAGTGGTTAAATTTTTTCATCTTCATTCTTTTTTCTGTTCTTAAGTTGATTCTGCTGATTGTAGTGCCTTGGGAAGAGGAGAAGAAGAAAGTCCTCAGGTACTTTTTTGTCTGGGATAATTGTCAAATACATTTTTGAATGTCTGAGAAGTACTGATAATTTGTGTCGTTAGTGCTTGTATTCTTAAATACAGGCTTAAATAAATTGTATTAATTACCATTGCGGTGTCTCTAACTTTTTCGTAAATTATAGTATATATTGAGCATGTTGCTGAGCATCATGCTTATAACTGTCAGTCTTCCAACAGATTATTTAACAAATTCCGGATTTTTAGCCTTTATTTTTACATGTCTAACAAAATTTGAGTTTGTACAGTCATAACTCTAACCTATCTAGTTTACATATTATTTAAGTTATAAATGCTTGGGATTTGGTTATATTACACATCTTCATATTTTCCTCTATCTCCAGTTGAATCGAGAGAGGAAAGTGATGATTGTGAACCATTACCATCCTGGGGCGACGAAACATTTGGTTGCCAATTTGATGACGGAAATGATCAAAGTGATGTGGAGGACGGCACACTTGTCTCTCAGCCTCGCCAGGTTGGTTGGTTTGTCTATTATTTAGCCCTTCCTTTTCCAATTACTGTGAATGTAGGCATTCTATGCCCTTTGAAATGATGTGACTTCTTACCATATATACCCATGGCATTATGTTTAGTAATATTATGTATCAAGACGACGCAAAGACCTTTGATTCTCTACGTTTTTTAAGAACGCAGATTTAAAATGTTATTTCAAACATTCACTATGTGGTGAAAACTTTTTGTAGTTGGTGCTTACGTTTTGCTTCTTATCTTAACCATTCAGATACAAAAAATTGAAGTTGAGTATGACAGAACTTCTAAACAAGTTGATGTTCAGACTTTGAAACAAACTATATGGGATCAGATACAGGAATCTGCTCAAATGGGTGTTGAGGTATGCTAATAGGATTTGCTCTTGGCAAACGTCATGTGGTGATAATAGAATGTTAGTTGTAACTGACCTTATGAATGGGTGTACAAAGACTTCTTGCACCCACACCGTCTTAAGTGAATTAAAGTTGGGATAATGGTGATCTCTAATTTAGATATTTTGTTTCTTGAAAAGGGTCAAGAAGAGACACAATCATTCAGGCACCTCTTGGCGAAATTTCCTACCGACTGCCGAGCTGCTGCAACTGTCAAGGATATCTCACCTCATCTGTGTTTTATATGCCTATTACATTTAGCTAATGAGCATGGTTTGAGCATCCACGGCTGCACCAGCTTGGACGATCTTAGTATACAGCTTCCTTCAAATGGTATGCATTCAAGTAATTACTGAAGTATAAAGCAATCATAATATCTGTGATGCTTGTGTATGGTATTTGTGTAATTAGTGGAAGTGATAACTGCATGTCCTAAGCTTGTTGTGCCTCTCGTTCACACACTCAATTGGGGTACCACAAAGTTGTAACTTTTTTTGTGAATTTGTCTTGATCTGTCTGTCTATCTGCATGCTGATTGGCAGATAACTAATTTGATATATGTCCATCACATCCTTCTATCCTGTGCTTGAGAGTTGAGACAACTCTTTGGTTCTCCACGTGAAACACACAATAGCAACGTGTTACACAAAATAATAATAGTGGCGTCTTTGAAGATTTTTGTTTGAGAAGGTCCCTCAACGAACTCATGCATGGTGCACAAAAATTTGCTTGTCCAAGTCTCCTAGAGCTCCATCTCAAATCTCCTTGTCATAGAAAATACATGTGACTCGATCTAATGATCGTCCTTGCAACCTTTTATTTTCTGTTAAGAACTGCCGTACTCTCAAGTCTCAACTCATGGAAAGACAGTTTAATAGTCTAAATAGTGCTTGTGAAGAGAGATTAGTAATTTTTCATTAGAAAACGACATATAAAACTTTATTATTTTTTTTTTACACGTATAAAATTGTCTTATGGTCTTGATAGTTTCAGCATTATATACAATTGAACTTGCCAGAAACTTTACACCTCATCCATATGAACTCTCATTAGTAAGACTAGTGTACTGAAAACTGAGAATCGTCAATAAGATTTCCCCCTACTGTTAACCTGTTTCCTTTGTTAGATAAGTTGGCTCATCCTTTTTCTCAGAGAGGCAAGTTTAGGGTAAAATACTATCAATAAGAATGATTTACAAGAAGTTTTTCATTTCTAACAAAACTTTAATATAATATTTTGTTGCGTATATGCATAATTTTTAGCTTCCATGGATTGTAACTTTCATTTTTTCCTCCAAGATCGGTTTATTTTTTATCGACAAGGTAAGTTTTTAAGCATGCATATTTATTTGTCCTCCTTCCTTCCTACTTGATTTTCTCTAGTCTGAGCTACCTCATGTACTAATGTAATTGCTTATAAAGATTCATGTCATTAAGCTTGCTTTTAAGATTTCAATTTGCAGCTACCCTGCATCCCCCTTTTTCTTAGGGTTGTTAATCTCCTAATGTTGTATTACGATGTCAGATACCATGGTGGAGGATGCCAGCGTTCAAACTGGACATAAGGAAGGGCACTCAAAGAAAGATGTGGAGAAAAAGGTGATACCTTTGTTTACTTAATGAGTTGGCTAATATTATATCTATAAACTCATAAATTTCAATACATGCAGCTGTCACCTTTGTCAACACTGGAATCCTCTTTTGAGGCACTTAATTTGAAGAAATTCGATGGTTGGTCACACATTCTAGCCATGTCCATCACTGGTTTGAGATTTACATTTAGAAATATGATGGCATTTCCTTTCTCTTTTCTTTCGTCAGTTGCATTTGCCGTCGATCCACTCTATCATCAGACATCTGCACAATTTGATGAAGGTGGAGCTAAGGGTCTCTTGCTGAATAATCTTGGAGTATATGCTGGATGCCGGGTTCTCTTTGATTCACAAGAAGTACCAGGGAAGGGCACATCATGTGCAAACCAACATTATGAGTCAGATACAATTGACCTTTCTTTTATCAGAGGTTTGTTGCTTCTACTATAATATTTTCTCTGTTTTGTAGTTTTGTGTTAGGAATTTGTGGTTCTAATGGCGGTCAATTTTTGTTGTTTTTTATAGACTATGTTGAACAGATGGTACTGAACATGCAAGTGAAGAATGAAATCTCACCAACCCTTAAGATTATCATCAATGAGTTTGATGAAGATAATAGAAGGCCATTAGATACTTTTGGTTCTAGCCAGAAAGTGATTGATGAAGTTGAAGCTTTGAATAATAATGAAGTTGAGTTCGATGGTGGTGCATGTGAGGATTATGGGACCTCTGCTTTTGATCATGATGGCCAGACCTCTGCTTTTGTTCATGATGACCGATCAAGCATTGTTGATGAGAACATCAGTGGTGTAGATCCGACTTTTCCAAGTTATGATGAGGTTTTTTCATATACCTCCTGTTCATTGAGTTTTGGCTGTAATATGTTCTATTACTTTTCCCATTATCATTTGAAGATTTCAAGAATGAAGTTTCATGCCCAATAGTTTGGAATTACTTTTTGCAGGAAACTGAACCATTTTCTTCTCACAACCCTGATATGGACAGATTTGAGAAAGTTGATGAACATTTATTTTTAAGTTTGGGAATTTCTTCAAAACAAAATGCTTGGGCAGGTCCTGATCACTGGAAGTATCGAAAAGTTAAAGGTCCTGTAGCAGGTGATAATATTAATTGCCTTTTTTTTTTTTTGGGTTTCTGTGGTTCATTGACATTGGAACATAAAATGAACTCTTTTTGCTGGTTCAGAAGATGATCCTGCTTCAGAAAATGCATCACCAGTAACAAATAAGAAAACAAGGAGTAAGAAACAAGCAGAACCTGATATAGATTTCACAAAGGCCTTAGATGAAGAATTACCAGATATATTTGCACCTCCAAAAAATCCAAAGTCGCTATTGATGCCTGCAAGTAGAGCACATTGTAATACAATGCTGCCTGAAGACTGTCATTATCAACCAGAGGATCTTGTCAAATTGTTTCTTCTACCTAGTCTAATGGTAAAACTTAACACAATTATACAACCATGATACGATTCAGTGGTTAAATTTTTTCATCTTCATTCTTTTTTCTGTTCTTAAGTTGATTTTGCTGATTGTAGTGCCTTGGGAAGAGGAGAAGAAGAAAGTCCTCAGGTAACTTTTTTGTCTGGGATAATTGTCAAATACATTTTTGAATGTCTGAGAAGTACTGATAATTTGTGTCGTTTGTGCTTATATTCTTAAATACAGGCTTAAATAAATTGTATTAATTACCATTGCGGTGTCTCTAACTTTTTCGTAAATTATAGTATATATTGAGCATGTTGCTGAGCATCATGCTTATAACTGTCAGTCTTCCAACAGATTATTTAACAAATTCCGGATTTTTAGCCTTTATTTTTACATGTCTAACAAAATTTGAGTTTGTACAGTCATAACTCTAACCTATCTAGTTTACATATTATTTAAGTTATAAATGCTTGGGATTTGGTTATATTACACATCTTCATATTTTCCTCTATCTCCAGTTGAATCGAGAGAGGAAAGTGATGATTGTGAAACATTACCATCCTGGGGCGACGAAACATTTGGTTGCCAATTTGATGACGGAAATGATCAAAGTGATGTGGAGGACGGCACACTTGTCTCTCAGCCTCGCCAGGTTGGTTGGTTTGTCTATTATTTAGCCCTTCCTTTTCCAATTACTGTGAATGTGGGCATTCTATGCCCTTTGAAATGATGTTACCATATATACCCATGGTATTATGTTTAGTAATATTATGTATCAAGACGACGCAAAGACCTTTGATTCTCTACGTTTTTTAAGAATGCAGATTTAAAATGTTATTTCAAACATTCACTATGTGGTGAAAACTTTTTGTAGTTGGTGCTTACGTTTTGCTTCTTAACTTAACCATTCAGATACAAAAAATTGAAGTTGAGTATGACAGAACTTCTAAACAAGTTGATGTTCAGACTTTGAAACAAACTATATGGGATCAGATACAGGAATCTGCTCAAATGGGTGTTGAGGTATGCTAATAGGATTTGCTCTTGGCAAACGTCATGTGGTGATAATAGAATGTTAGTTGTAACTGACCTTATGAATGGGTGTACAAAGACTTCTTGCACCCACACCGTCTTAAGTGAATTAAAGTTGGGATAATGGTGATCTCTAATTTAGATATTTTGTTTCTTGAAAAGGGTCAAGAAGAGACACAATCATTCAGGCACCTCTTGGCGAAATTTCCTACCGACTGCCGAGCTGCTGCAACTGTCAAGGATATCTCACCTCATCTGTGTTTTATATGCCTATTACATTTAGCTAATGAGCATGGTTTGAGCATCCACGGCTGCACCAGCTTGGATGATCTTAGTATACAGCTTCCTTCAAATGGTATGCATTCAAGTAATTACTGAAGTGTAAAGCAATCATAATGTCTGTGATGCTTGTGTATGGTATTTGTGTAATTAGTGGAAGTGATAACTGCATGTCCTAAGCTTGTTGTGCCTCTCGTTCACACACTCAATTGGGGTACCACAAAGTTGTAACTTTTTTTGTGAATTTGTCTTGATCTGTCTGTCTATCTGCATGCTGATTGGCAGATAACTAATTTGATATATGTCCATCACATCCTTCTATCCTGTGCTTGAGAGTTGAGACAACTCTTTGGTTCTCCACGTGAAACACACAATAGCAACGTGTTACACAAAATAATAATAGTGGCGTCTTTGAAGATTTTTGTTTGAGAAGGTCCCTCAACGAACTCATGCATGGTGCACAAAAATTTGCTTGTCCAAGTCTCCTAGAGCTCCATCTCAAATCTCCTTGTCATAGAAAATACATGTGACTCGATCTAATGATCGTCCTTGCAACCTTTTATTTTCTGTTAAGAACTGCCGTACTCTCAAGTCTCAACTCATGGAAAGACAGTTTAATAGTCTAAATAGTGCTTGTGAAGAGAGATTAGTAATTTTTCATTAGAAAACGACATATAAAACTTTATTATTTTTTTTTCCCAAAACTTGGTTAAAACAGTTCATTTTCACCTGGACAATTGCTTAAAACGTGCTTGTACACAAAAATAAAATGAAGCGTAATGGCTGTTATAACGTGTCTACTATTATTTTCATGAGGAGGGTGTAGCGTCAGTTACATATACAGTGTTTCAGAAATTTGAAGTGACTAAGACAGGTGGCAGAAATAATACAGGTCACGCGTTAATAACTAAGAGGTAATACTTAAGTTGTCCTCTTGTCAAGATATTTTCTTCTTCACCGTCCACATTTTAGTGCACAAGTTTTTAATCAGGTACAAAGGTCGAATGTCAATATAAATATAATTACTCTAATGGTTTATACTCATAACAAATTTATCCTGCCTTTTCGGATATAATTGTTTCCCAATATATACATAAAATTATATATTCTTTCATCAACATGTATAAACAACATAATTTTGTCAAGATAAAAAAAAAAAAAAAAAAAAAGGTATTTTTGTAATATGAACAGCAAGAGAATTTATAAGCTTAGTGAAATAACATTAAGTCATTAAATTAACTTAACCGTGCTCTTGTACCGTGGTTGCTGTCTCATCACAATATTGAATGACAACTCATCCATTGGCTTTTATCAACAAAATCCTATATAACATAAGCACTCTCTCTCAGTAAACCTAACAAACCATCGTTCAAACTTCAACGCTACCACTATGATGATCAAATCCATGAGTTTAACTCCCGGCATGCCATCTTCATCATCACCCTTGTCTTCACAGCCACCACTCTCCACCGTGTCGCCTCCCGCAACGTCCCTCCCACTTCGTACAATCCCCGGATCTTACGGTTGGCCTTTGCTTGGGCCCATCTCAGACCGCCTCGACTACTTCTGGTTCCAGGGTCCTGGTACTTTCTTCAAGAAACGTATAGAGAAGCACAAGAGCACGGTGTTCCGAACAAATTTGCCCCCAACGTGGCCACTCTTTCTGGGTGTTAACCCGAATGTTATTGCTGTTCTAGACTGCAAGTCTTTTTCGCATCTTTTTGATATGGAGATTGTGGAGAAGAAGAATATTCTTATTGGCGATTTCATGCCTAGTGCCAAATTTACTGGAGATTTAAGAACTTGTGCTTATCTTGATACTTCTGAGCCACAACACGCTAAGGTACGTACGGTTCATGACCTTCAGCTAGCCCTAGAAAATTAATTATTAGTTTGCTTATAATTAATAATGTCTACATTCATTCAATTTTTTTTAACTAATTACTAATTAAACACTAATTTGTGCAATATAATTATGTTTGCTGGCGTCAGAGTTTGGGTTATGGTTTCTGATTTCTCATTCATCCCAAAGCTTTCATTTTGTATACTTGATATAGTAAGATCTTCACCTGAATATTCCTTTTTTTCAATTTTTACAGATATCGTCATACTTAATTTTAAATAACAGTTATGGGAAACAATATGTAATCGTTTGTCAACTAGCATGTTAAAATTCAAATTTTTTTTAACCGATATGTCTTGTCAGCTTGGTTGCCTACCCTTCCACTAATTTTCGGGTATATTCAATACACCTTACTAGTCTAGTCTAAATGAACTGCAATGTTATTACTAGTCTAGTCTAAATGAACTGCAATGTTATTTTAATAGGTGGTACCAAGATTTGAACCTAAAAATTCAAAAGAGGTTTGCACCGTTAGACTAACTCTTTGGGACCACTTATCACAATAATATTGTAATTTATATGATCTTTTGGTGGCATTCACATTTATATTCAAAATGTGTTTGACCAACTATCGTTGGGTGATCTGATGGTAAAAGAGCTAAAAGAGGTTTTATGAACTCTTGAGTTCGAGTCTCTATAATAAACCTTAATAGGGTGGTTATTGAGGGACTTACCTGTTCATCAACTTTAAATTTTGAAGGATTAGTTAAGATGTGTCCAACTGTTTCAGACCTCCTGAAAAAAAAAAAAAAAAAAAAAAGGTGTTTGGCCTTGAATTGATGTTTCCTCTCTTTGGAGAATAGTTACATCATTTTTTTTAATAAATAATTCAAATTTAATATCAAATCTTAAAACTGTAATATGGAAACAATCATTTTCTTTATAAAAGAAAAAAAACTAAATTGTTAAATAAAACATTGCATTTATGTGAAGAAATATATATATAGGCCATATTGGAAGACTTTCGTGTACACTCTACAAGTGGGGGATAAGATATGATCGGCTGAAATTAAATGAATGACTGAATTAGTTGCCTAAAAATAAATTTTCGATGATCTGTCGCTCATGATGGTTGTTTGTTAGCGAATGGTTGCTGGCTGCCAGCCACGGTGTGTAAATGGAAGCTATTTAAGGGATGGTCTGTTTCTGCTGTCTGCGTGTCGTAATTAGTAAGAAATTAAGAAAGGTAGCTTTCAGTTTGAGAGACGGCATTATTATTGGTGGTCCTATTCTAGGGACCACTTTTGATGTTTATTTTTTAATTTTGAGGTCATATATAAACACACGTGACACAACATAGTCAACGTCACGTCATTATTTTTCCAATAACACCATCATATTCTTACATGTCAAATTCTCTAAAATCTCAACTGAGAATCTTCAACACTAATTTAGTTTAAGCTCAGATGAAACAAAAATTCACACGTAATGATAAAAAGATAATTTCTAGATTTTTAGTTTCAATATATATATATATATATATATTCCCGCTGAAGAACGTTAGTTAACTAACACCATCACTTTCTTCTCCACAGATCAAGAACTTCGTCATTGACATTCTGAAACGCAGTTCAACAGTGTGGCTTACAGAACTCAAATCAAACCTTGACATATTGTTTGACACAGTTGAAACAGATATCTCCGAGAAGGGTTCTGCAAGCTATTTATTCCCTTTACAAAAAAGCTTGTTCAACTTCCTCACCACTGCCATCATCGGAGCTGACCCCACAACCGACCCTAACATTGCCGACTCCGGCTACTCCATGCTTGACCGCTGGCTTGCCCTCCAGATCCTCCCCACCATCAAAATTGGAGTCTTACAACCCCTTGAAGAGATCTTTCTCCACTCTTTTGCATACCCTTTTGCCCTAGTAAGTGGAGACTACAACAAGCTTTATAACTTCGTTGAAAAACAAGGTAACGAGGTCGTACAACGAGGTGTCAATGAGTTTGGACTCACTAAAGAAGAAGCTATTCATAACTTGTTGTTCACGCTAGGGTTTAACGCGTTTGGTGGTTTCTCTGTGTTTTTACCAACTTTGATCGGTACCATTGCTAGTGATAAAACTGGAATACAAGAGAAACTAAGAAAAGAAGTTAAAGAAAAGGTTGGATCACCAGGTTTGAGTTTTGAGTCGGTGAAAAATTTGGAACTTGTTCAGTCTTTTGTTCATGAAACTTTGAGACTCAACCCTCCAGTCCCTCTTCAATATGGTAGGGCAAGGAAGGATTTTCAACTGAGTTCGCATGACTCGGTTTATAATATTAAGAAAGGTGAGCTGCTCTGTGGGTACCAACCTCAGGTAATGAAAGACTCGAAGGTATTTGAAGATCCGGAGAGTTTTAAAGCGGACAGGTTTATGGGTGAAAAAGGGAGCGAGTTACTGAGTTACTTGTACTGGTCTAACGGGCCACAGACTGGGTCACCGAGCGAGTCGAATAAACAGTGTGCAGGTAAAGATATTGTTACTCTCACGGCTTGTTTGATAGTTGCATACATATTTCAAAGATATGAATCAATCAGTGGGAGCTCTTCTTCAATCACAGCCATTGAAAAGGCAAAATGAGTGAGGATGTGATGGTGATGGTTGATTGGTGTATGATAGTTTTGTCTAGTTATTTATATAGATGACGAAAGAGTAGTGAGATGGGTTCCATTGTCTTTTAAAGTTGAAGAAATGAAGTGAACGAGTAGTGATGGTGTGGGTCGAACCTCTCATTTAAGTTTTCTTTCATGTATCTTTTCCATTCACATCATTTTCCTGGGAGCATATAAAGTACCGTCTCCAATTAATATTTCAAGCTTGCACTTATATAGTAATTTATTTGTGTTATATTTAAATTTAATTATCATTATAAATACACTTAATAAAATTAGAAAAAAAAATGAACATTTGTTCACGTAATAACTAAAGGTGATTTTATAAGATAAGGTAACTCTGCATGGGGTATTGAATTTAACTGCATTAGATATGAGTAGATTTTATATAATATTTTCATGGTTCAAATTCTTTTAAAAATTCAAAAGACGGACCAATTTATCTAACATAATAGACCGAACCCACAACTCGAAGGCTTAGACCTTTTTCAAAAAGGATCGATTTTGGGCTTGCTTTTAGGATAGCACCCTTCAGCCAGGAAACTTTGTACGGTTACTTTTATATCAGGAATAGTATGCAGATCCAGACTGACACAAGTTTGGGAGTGTAATGCCCACAAATACAATTACCCGAACTGCAAATCTTAAAGCTCACTAGCAAAAATAACTGTTACTGTATCTCGCCTTTGTTTCACATTACTCGTGGCTACTTTTTAAGTGTTACAAATGGAAACTAACACAACAAAACAAGCTAATTTGAGCTTTTCCATACATATTTGGTTCCTTCAAAGAGCTTCATAATTGAGAATATGCCTATACTCACTATTAACCACAATATAAATAAATGAGATAGTTAAATACGAGTTCATCAAATTCATGAATGTCATGCCCTTGGGATCAGACCTCATGAATATTTATACAAAACCATGGCCAATTTCTACGCAGCTTGGGTAGCTCCCTGAGTCTGAGCACGTGACTTTGTCATCCCTTCTTTCCATCCTTTCTGGCGAGCCCTTTGCTCCCAAGTGGCTGTCAATTTCTTCTGTGCCTCTAATGCTGCTTCTGCTTTCTCCCTAGCTTCTTCACATGTTTCCATACCTGAATTACACTTGTCTGCTTCCTTCTGATACTGTGATGTTAATTTCTTAGCCTCAAGCAGAGCCATATCAGCACGCCGTTGATTCTCCAGAGCTTCAGCTTCCCGAAGCTTCAGTTCCTCGGTCAGTAGCTCTGCAAAATTCTTTTCAGTGTCTTCACTCACTTCTGGGTCATGCTTTGCACAATCTGCTCAATAGACACAAATTGGACAAAAGAAATAGGTTTTACAAACAGAGCGTGCACATAAGGCATCAAATAGATCATAAATTTGATACAGAGACTTAACAATCCTCTCTCTAAGTACATCAGTCACTTACAAATTTGAACCCCAACCAATATATACAGTTAAAAAAAAAAAAAGGACTTTTAGCTTGAAATAATACCTAAATCGAAAGGTCATGAAAAGAACAAAATTGCAGAACTTTATATCCACATTCAACAGAAATGATATTAATGATTATGAGTAAAGGTGGAACAAATGGGCCGGGTTAGACGGGTAAACCCTAACCCGGCCCGCTTTAGAGAGGATTCAACCCGCATGCAACCCTTAGGCGGGCTTGGTTGTTATTTTGTTTACAATAGCCAATCCGACGGGTTGGCCAAAAAAAATTTAAAAAAATAAAAAATTAATTATTTTTTTTAAATTTTGCAGGGAACATTGGCCACAGGCCCACAGCAGCAACCTTTTGTTTAGTTTCAAGGGCAATTGCAAAGAGAGGTCTAACTTGACACATTGTTATTATTATTTTTTATGATACGTAAAATATAAGAAAATTAAATACCAAAGCCTTATTCTCAAATTTCCATGTCTTGTATAAAATATAATTCATTCTTTAACTAAAGTTTCATCAATAAAACCGTATACAAATACTAATAAACTGTGATACCATCACATTTTACAATTAAACTATATAAATTTAAAAAAATAAAAAAGATAATCCAAAATATTATTTATTATTTATAATAAATTTTTAAATACTTTAGCACTAAAATATATTTAATTAAAAAATCAAACATTTTTTAAGACTAAGTCCTAATACTAGGGGTGTTCAAAAGAACCGATTGGAACCAGAACCGGCGAATACCCTGGGTTTGGTTCCGGTTCCTACCCAGAACCAATCGTCAATGGGTAGGTTCCGGTTCCAAATTTTTGGAACCATTACTGTGCGATTCCAGTTCCTATAACCTACCCAGAACCAATCGTCAATGGGTAGGTTCCGGTTCCAAATTTTTGGAACCGTTACTGTGCGATTCCAGTTCCTATAGTTAGGAACCGAAACCAAGAACTAGGAATCGAGACTAATATAAAATAAAATTAAAGATTAGGGGGGTTAATAAAAATTTTTGTAGAAAGTTTAATGTGAATACATTTATATTTATATTTCATAACATTTAAAGTACGTTGGTTTGACTTTTGAGAATCTACCTTTACAAAGTAATGAAGTTTGTAATTTTGAATTTATAATTTGTAATCTTATTTTTGTTAATAAGTGCCAGGTGGGTGGGTGTTTGTAAGTTTTTTAGGGTTTTTTTATCATTTTAAAAACTTTTGGGGGGTAATGAATTTTACAGGGTACCCAGAACCGGAACCTTTCGGTTCCGGTTTCGGTTCTGGCTCCAAATTTTAAGGAACCGTCGGTTCCGGTTCCTTCAAAAAGTGCAGGGTACCCAGAACCGAACACCCCTACCTAATACGACCCATTATAAAACGACTTATTAACAAATTGATCATTGATGACCCAAACCGATAAGAGTAATATTACATATACATCATTCTCATACAATATTTTTCTCATACAATATTTCTCATATAGCATTATGTGGCAAAAGATGATTGAGTGAAAGTTTAATTTAAATTTAAAATCATTCAAAAGTTTAATTTAAATTTAAAATCATTCAATCTTATTTGGTCATATAATATTGTATAAAAATATTGTATGTGTAAATCACCCACAAATTAATTGTTTTGTAAATTGTAACTTGTAAATTAATTGTCAATTATTGCACTCTTTTTTCTTTACCAAGTTTTTGTCCCATTGGGTTTTTCTTGGTGAGGTTTTTAACGAGACAATTATTATTATAATTTCTTATTTTATTTTTTGATAAATGAATAAATCTAATTTGAAATGTTAACCAAAAAAAAAAAAAAAAATTTAATTGAATTATTGATATTTGAAAAGTTAACTAAAAACAATTACATTTATTCATTTATAAATTGTTAATTATTCATTTGAAAAGTTAACTAAACAAAACAAAATAAAATAAAAAATAAAAAAAGGGGGCTAACCCAGCCAGGCTCGCAGCCTAACCTGGCGTGTTAGGGTTGGCGGGCCAGGCTAGGCCAACCAATCCCAAAAAAATTGGAGCGAGCGTGTTAGGACCGACCCGCCAAAACCAATAACCCATCGCGGGCCAGGCTGGGCGGGTGGGTTACTTTTCCAACATTAATTATGAGTAGTTATTTCAAAGGGTTCTTTGATTGGTATTGCCTATCTGTGAATGTAGGTTCAAGCAAAACAAAGAACAACAACACACACTAGGATCAGGATGAGAATACGCAAAACATAGATAAATGACCACACATCATTAATAATTTAGTTTAACATGTCATTTCGCTTTATAATCTTAAAGTGCAGTCAGACTGTCCTCAAATTATAAGCACTCAAATATAAACATTTAGGCCTCATAAAAAGGTTGCTTTAATTTATTTCCATAGAAAGCAGGATTTGGTTCCACAGAAACAGCTTCTCGTAAGTGTATAAAAGCCATTTATGGGCAATAAGATTTAGTTTGAGTCCGACATTATAGAAGGGTAAAAGAGAAATATAATGGTAAGGCTTTTAGTACATAATTGCTAAAACAAATACCATTTTCTTCATGATATGCAAACATTTAAACAACTCAATCTGCATTTGGAAGTAAATCTTAGGAATAGTAGAAGAAAACAACCAGACAACACAAGTTGCATTTTTCTTTTTTCATACCCAAAAACCCATAATTTTTCTTAAAAGTTCATTGAATTTGAAGCTACATTCTAATGCCGGCCAAGCAACAAGATGCAATTTAGTAGAATAGTTTGGAACTGAAGGGTATTAGGTATTGTAACAATATCATTTATGTTCCTAGTCCCATGCATATATACTTTTAACAAAAATATAGACAAAGAAAATGAAATCATTAACATCCTACTCTACACTTGACACCTGATAAAGGAACTAACCTGTGAAGGATGCATTGCTTAATCCTGCACAAACATGGACAAAAAAACTGAAATAAGTACAAGTTCGATGTTTATTCAAATAAAAGAAAAAAGCGTCAGAAAGTTAAAACTCTATATAACTCAACTTATTAGATTATGTAAATGCAGAATTTGGTTACACATATCACACACAAAAAGCCATCACAATGCATTCACATCAAATGCAAATTCAGAAACTAAGACATACTTGCTCAAGTCTACACACACTTGAGTGCACACAGCACAAAACCATCAATACACATATGAAATAGGCAAAACTTGAACACTTATTAAGAACAAATTTCGCATACTCAGTCATGACCAATACATTAATAATCAATACTTAATACTGTTAAAGTATTTGTTTTTCTTATAGAATTATGGTAAACTCTGGTCCATCTAAAATCTATAATGCTTTAAATAAAATTTACAAACATACAAACCCACAGGAACCTGAATAAAAAAATTTAGAATTTTTTTTCAAGTTAATCGAAGTAAGAATTATAGTAGAAAAGGTTACTAGCATTGAAATCACAGAAGAAAAAAACAAAATTAGAGTGCAGATCTGAAAGAAAGCGAGGAAATCATGGATCTGGGAAGATCGGAGGGTAAAAAGGAAAATACCGTCAGAGATGGAGAGGAGAGGCTGAGAGGAGCAATCACAACGGCAAGGATCGCAGGTGGTGGAGGAACGGCTCACAGCCGCTAAACCCTCCATGAAGTGCCAGTACAAAGGTGGACCCACTATATAACCGAACAAGCACACTCCCATAAAAACCAAACCTACTTTCAGTATTGCCGCTTGGTTCATCGCCATGTCTATGGAGAGTGATCAGACCTTTCGCCCCTGCTTTTCTTCTTCTTCCTATCTTGGTATTTTATAATAATTTAGCGGCTCTACGCGGTAAAGAATTGGGCTGTCAATCACCGGCAAAGCACAGAGCACTGTTAACTGATGAATTATACGTATTTTATATGTATATTAGCCCCAGGCCTCATGATAAACACACAACTGAGGCCCAGAGCCAGTTTATGGACGAATTTAACCTACTGCCCTCATGTTTTTGAAAGTTACAGGTAAGTCCTAAGTTTAATAAAAGCTTTCTTATTTCAGCCCTTTTTATTCTACTCTTTTTTTGCGATCTTTTCTTAGTTTTTTTTCTTGCAATTACACCACTAAAATTATCACACGCCCTACATTTTTAACTAACCATCTAAGGGTAAAAGAGAAATTCATTATATGGTTTAAATCATAACAAATCAACCCTTAATATGTGAAAACAAAAAAAATCTTTTAAATTTTAGGCATTAAAATAAAAGATAAAAAATTAATTAAGTAAATATTTATCGATGGTAAGTTCAACTATTCACCAACACATAAAGATTTGTGTTATTTTTTAGATGTAAGAAGATTTTTGATCTCATGCCTCTTACATTAACATTTTTTTTTTTTCTTTTAAGTTTAACATATGCATTACTAATATTAATTATTTTATTCAAGATTATTTTTATTGAATAATATAATGTTGTAATTTATTTTAGCATATGCATAACTGATGGTAAAAATTGAAATGAACTAACGGTTAAATCTAGGTAGTTCAAAAATCCAACCAAACATAGTAAACTAATCCAAATCTATGTTAATTCACCATTTTAAGGGGGCGTTTGGTTGAGAGTTATGTGAGATTATTGGAGTTAAGTCATTTTATATTACTTTATTACTATGTTTGGTTGTTAAGTAATATAAGATACTGGTAATCTTCAAATACCAATAGTGATTACTATTGGTAATATTGGAGGTAATCAAATTACTTCAATTTTCTTAGGTATTCTAAGATTACCAAGATTATCTTTTATTGTTACAATTTTATCCTTTATTAATAAAATTTTAGGACAATAATGCCCTTATTTTTAAATTATTTACATGAATATGACTTTACTATTTCACCCAAATTAATTAACTTTTTGGACAAAATTACCCTTGAATTCAAAACAAATTGCAACTCACCCAAGCCACCACCCCCACCCACCTGTCGTCGGAAAACCACCACTACGGCTAGCCGCCGCTGTCCGTCGGAACGGCACACGGAAGGGCGAAAATAGCCGTCGTGAGCTGATATGGCCATTTCCAACCAAATACATGGTCGAAAATGGCCAGATAGTGATGACAGCCAGATCAATGGCCATTGACGGCCAGATCCATAATTGATCTGGCCATTAATGGCCAGATCTGTCATGTCTGGCCATTTCCGGCTAGAGATCTGGTTGGAAATGGCCTACGGCACACGGATACCATTTCCTGCCTTCTGTGCGTCATTAGATTGTTGGCAGCCTTTGGTGGTTATCGACGACCGACAATGGCTGGGTTGGTAGGAGTGCTTTGTTGATTTTCCAAACTTTTATTATGAGATTATTTTTGCTAAGTTTTTAAATGCGGGGGTTTATAATAATCCAAATAATAATCAATATTAAAAAATAATATAATAATAATATTTAATTAAAGGATAATTCAGTAATTTAAATAATATACCCACCAATTTATTTCTCCCAACCAAACATATTAATATAACATACCTATCAATTAACCAAACATATTTTTCTAAATATTTCCAATGATTTTCAAGTAATTTAACTTTCCAATAATCCAACATTTTCTAAACTAAACGCACTCTAAAAATAACAAAAACTGAAAACATAACTATAAAATCAGGAGAGCTTGAGAACCACAAGTGAAACGCAGCGTTCAATATCTGCAACGCTGGAAACGACAGCGTTTACAGAAAAATTGAAGCTCAGTTCTGGTAACACTGAAACATAACCACCTTCCAATCCCAAACTACCGATCTGGATCTCACAAACCCTAACAATGTCGGTCGAAATTCCGTACGATCTAATCAAGCAAGTACAGATCGCAGTTCTCAAAGAAGCCAACCTCTCATCATACGATCCAGACGACGCGTCGGTTCCCAACTTACCGTCGTTTGAGTCTTCCATTTCTGAGCTTGACCCGTCTCCCGAATATCTCCGATGCAAGCATTGCAAGGGAAGACTTCTCAGAGGCGTAATGTCTTTAATTTGCATGTTTTGCGGCAAACAACAAGCTCAACAAGAAACGGCACCTGAGCCTATTAATTTCAAGTCCACGTTTGGATGCCGTTGGTTACTTCAATCCCTTGCGTTAGATGGATCGGTAAGTCCCTTTTTTTTTTTTTTTTTTTTTTTTTACCAAAAAAAAATCTATTGAATTTTTAACAAATTTTAATTTTTGTAATATAGGATACAAAGCGGTGTCTTCAATTTGCTGATGCTATTGTTTGTTTGTTTGTTTGTTTAAGTATTTTTGGGTAAGTTGAGTGGTATGAGAAGTGTATTTCTAGTGCATGAATGATGTGTTGTTTGAACTGGGACTCTGTGTTGCAGGAGATTGCTGGGGTGCCTGTTAAAGCAAAGGAATTAAACAGAGCACAGAATACCGGACAGGAAGAGTTTCCGTTGTCGGATTTTCTAGATTTGGAAATAAAATGGCAGCCTGAGTTGGAAAAAGTTGAGAGTGAGAGTTATAAAAGTCCTTTGCATTTAGTTGGTATCAATCTTGACAACATTTTCACTGAAGGTAAAAAAGACACTGTCTCGGAACAGCAGGTGGTGGAAGACCGAAATGATGATGGTGGTGGAGATAATGATTTTCAAGTTCGGGGTCATAGTTCTTTAGAGAATGTTAAGCGTTTTGAGCCGGTTGTGAGGTCTACGGAGGACGAGAGTGGTGGTGACTCATTTGATGGTTGGGAGGCCAGCTTCCAATCTGCTGATGATGGAAATGCTCGTGAGGAATCTAAATTGGATGATCCTGTTGTCGGGTCGTCGGTAGATCTTTCTGCCCACATGGATGCAGTGTTTGGATCTGAAAATATCGGTTCTTGTGCAATCAAAACTAATGACGGGCTTCAAGATGACCTATGGAGTAGTTCCAACTCTGAAAAATTAGGCAAATCAAACCAGGTTGATGTGACTGCAACAACGGAGGATGTTGGAACACTGGACAATGTGAATAATTCTTCTTCCATGAGTATTGATTTTATTCAAGATGCACAATGGAAAAGTGAAAGCAACAGTGCACCTGATAAGACAGCCATTCACGACGAAGATGATTCATTTGATGCTTGGAATGATTTTACTGGCTCGACTACTGTGGAAAATCCTACTAATATTAGTGAGGCCAAGCAGTTTGAAGTGACTGCAATTGTTAAACATGGTGGAGAAGCGGAGAAAGCAAATAATTCGTCCTCCAGAAGTATTGATTTGGTTCAAGGCGGCCAACTGCAAACTGACAACATTGAAATTCCTGATAATAAAGTCATTAATGAAGGAGATGATCCATTCAATGCTTGGAATGATTTTGAAAGCTCAAATAGTGTACAAGATACATTTAACAGACAAACTGACCAGGCCAAGCAGCTTGAAGTGAATGCGAATATTAAGGACAGTGAGATGGAAAATGCTAAAAATTCTTCTTCCATGAATGTTGATTGGTTTCAAGATGATCAATGGCAAACCACGAGTAAGAAGGCACCTGAGAATAAAACTGTTGATGATCTCTTTGATACTTGGAATGATTTTACAAGCTCAGCTAGTGCACAAGATTCTTCTAAGAACCAATCTGGTCAGGCCGTGCAGTTTGAAGTGACTACAACCATTAAGGATGATAAAATGGTGGGAAATGCCAATAAGTTCACAAGTATTGCTTTGATTCAAGATGATCATTGGCCAATTAGCAGCAACAAGACTCCTGATAGTAAAACCATTGATCAGGGCAAAGATTTATTTGATACATGGAATGATTTTACAGGCTCAACAAGTGTGCAAGATTTTCCTAACGAACAAACTGCTCCAGCCAAACAGTCTGAAATCACTGCAAATGTTGAGGAGGTGAATAATTCTTCTTTTGATTGGTTTCAAGTTGATCTAGGGCAAACCAGCAGCAACAAGGCCCCTGGTGATAAAACTACTGAGGAAGACTATGATTCATTTGATGCTTGGAATGGTTTTACAAGCTCAACTAGTGCTCAGGATCCTTCTATTAAACTATCTGTTAATCATGTGCCACCATCCGTTGAGCAGACTTCAGAGATAAAGTTCATAGGAACTAACAACAATGTGCAGAATGATGATTTTGGTAGTTTTTCTCAAGCACATTTCTTTTCAGGAGAATTCAGTGATCAAAATGGCTCTAAAGAAGTTAATATTATGCAGTCAGAGCCTTCAGTCTCAAAAAGGTTTGTATATTTGAGCTGCCTTTTCTTTCTGTGGATTAGAATTACTCGAATTTAAGTTTTATATTCAAAGCACTTGCTAAATTGCATCTAAATTGCATGGGACACTTACCTGAAATCTTTAGGTGGTACTCAGACTTATTAGATTTAAGATAGTATCAATACTCTTATCATATTTTCACACCTCTCTCTCTCTCTCTCTCTCACACACACACACACACACACACTCTCTCTCAGGTTATATAACACTTAGGATAAGGGTAGCAGAGATTCACTTCTAGCAAAAACTTAGTTTTGCAAGGTAGTTGGGGCAGACATGGTGCAGGATGTTTGGTGCTTCAATCTGTGAACCACTGGTTTTTGCTAAAGGACATAATTCAAGGTAGATGTTGGGACTAAGAGTTTTAGTGAATGGAAGGTAAGTGAAGGACTTTTAGAATTTGCATGGCTNTTCTTCTAAGAACCAATCTGGTCAGGCCGTGCAGTTTGAAGTGACTACAACCATTAAGGATGATAAAATGGTGGGAAATGCCAATAAGTTCACAAGTATTGCTTTGATTCAAGATGATCATTGGCCAATTAGCAGCAACAAGACTCCTGATAGTAAAACCATTGATCAGGGCAAAGATTTATTTGATACATGGAATGATTTTACAGGCTCAACAAGTGTGCAAGATTTTCCTAACGAACAAACTGCTCCAGCCAAACAGTCTGAAATCACTGCAAATGTTGAGGAGGTGAATAATTCTTCTTTTGATTGGTTTCAAGTTGATCAAGGGCAAACCAGCAGCAACAAGGCCCCTGGTGATAAAATTACTGAGGAAGACTATGATTCATTTGATGCTTGGAATGGTTTTACAAGCTCAACTAGTGCTCAGGATCCTTCTATTAAACAATCTGTTAATCATGTGGCACCATCCGTTGCGCAGACTTCAGAGATGAAGTT
Organism: Pistacia vera; assembly: GCF_008641045.1. Lineage (NCBI taxonomy): Eukaryota > Viridiplantae > Streptophyta > Magnoliopsida > Sapindales > Anacardiaceae > Pistacia > Pistacia vera. The sequence goes on from NW_022196883.1 coordinate 106,478, forward strand.
CATAGGAACTAATAACAATGTGCAGAATGATGATTTTGGTAGTTTTTCTCAAGCACATTTCTTTTCAGGAGAATTCAGTGATCAAAATGCCTCTAAAGAAGTTAATATTATGCAGTCAGAGCCTTCAGTCTCAAAAAGGTTTGTATATTCGAGCTGCCTTTTCTTTCTGTGGATTAGAATTACTCGAATTTAAGTTTTATTTTCAAAGCACTTGCTAAATTGCATGGGACACTAACCTGAAATCTTTAGGTGGTACTCAAGACTTATTAGTTTTAAGATAGTATCAATACTCTTATCATATTTTCACACCTCTCTCTCTCTCTCTCTCTCACACACACACACACACACACACTCTCTCTCAGGTTATATAACACTTAGGATAAGGGTAGCAGAGATTCACTTCTAGCAAAAACTTAGTTTTGCAAGGTAGTTGCGGCAGACATGGTGCAGGATGTTTGGTGCTTCAATCTGTGAACCACTGGGTTTTGCTAAAGGACATAATTCAAGGTAGATGTTGGGATTAAGAGTTTTAGTGAATTGAAGGTAAGTGAAGGACTTTTAGAATTTGCATGATATTGAAGAATTTCACTTGTTACTCCATGTTTAGTTCCTGGATGAGTTTAACTTGTAAAATAGTAAAAAGGCTTAATTGAGAATGATTTTGCCTGCAACATGTATAATAATTTGTTGGCCCTCCTCTAGTTCTGCATTTCAAACACAGATTGAGCAAGTAAACCTTTCTCATATCTTATGTTTTCATGTTTCAGAATTCCTGATGTTAACACAACAAATGGAGGAAATGCTAGAGAAGCTGCAAAAAGTGAAGATGCTTCAAATACAACCACTAAGACAACGACTAATGATGTAGAGATGCTAATGTCACAGATGCATGACCTATCATTCATGCTTGCTAGTAATCTCTCGGTTCCATCAAAACAAGATGAATGTGGTTCATTTTCTAAACATTGAAACACTTTTTTTGTTTTTTTTGCCCTTTAGTTAATCAGTATATAGTGTTTGTTGTCCACTCTGTAATCTATTTTGTTTGATCCATATTCCAGTATTCTTTAATGTAGTAAAGTCGGCATATGGCTTCATTTTCTAGCCGTTTCTTTGATTATTTTTTTCTCCAAAACAGTTATGCTCTTCCTTTGTGTACTGATTAGTATCTTTTAGCCATGTTGGAATTGATATAATTCAATATGTGAGATAAAAATGTCTTATAATACTTAGTTTTTTTGTACCTCATTTTTATGGACATTCGCAAATTTGGAACAAGAAATTAAATTTTTGAAAAATTGAGAGAGCCATCTTCTTGAATCTAATTTTTAAGCTTTTGTCCTCTACGTTTGCAATGTCTAGCTATACAAGCAGGGAAAATAATAGCAAAAAATGCGAAACTGATGAACCAAACTTGTCCATTGCTTTTGCAATCTTTCTCCCATAGCAGAAAATTTAGTCTCATTTTCAAACTGGTCTTGGAAAAACTCAAGATGAGTTGTATGATTGCAGAAACAAACATTTATGCATCTCCTAATATTTTCTTCAATTCATCCTGATGAATCTGGATCATAGGCAGAGCTGTGTATAGCTGCGTTATTTAAGCATTAAGATGTGGGTGTGTGTTTGTGTGAAGGTAAACATTTTATAACATCCACATTAGTTGCATCATATTCAGAAGGATAAAGTCAAATCAAGAGATGTAACTTTTAAGCGGATTAAGCACAGCAACAACAATCCACATATTCAGAAAGATGAATTGAAATCTATTAGGCAGCAAGTATGGCCTAAATTTGGTTTACAAGTAAAAGATGCGCAGGTTTAGGGTTACAATAAACTACATGTCTCTTTAACACAAACAGTATCTGGATGAACATTGATAGCAGGACATAGCTACTATCAGATGAAAAAGTCAGAGTGTGCCCTAGCCTCTGACGCGTCCATGCGATTCCCCAACAGCTAGTGGCCTAGAACGTTCTCTGGCTGAGACATTCTTAATCAATCTTTTAAGGCAGTCCGTGGTTGTTGGATCACCCTAAAAGTGAGAGAAGCAGAAGAAGAGGTTCAAGGAAAATAAAAATTGTGAATTTTCAAAATAATAATCATGCTAATACATAACAATACCTGAGCATCACCAAAAATTTATAGTTGTAAGCTTACACTTACTGGTTTCTTCCAAAACTAACAGATCAAGAGATTCAGAACTTTGCCCTCTCTCCCTTGGCAATATTATAGATGTTTATATTCCTTTTAAGGGAAGTGGTGCCCCCTTACACAGTAAATGTGAAGATCTAATGTTGTTTGATGTACAGGGACAGAAAATTTAAGAAATTTCTTTCTGGAAGGGCTATATAAGGAGATGAACAAAAAAAATGAATTTTGATTAATTATCTCATGCTTATATCTAGAATAACATATAGATTGCTAAATGACAATTCCACTACATCATATCATGAATATGAATAGCAATATAGACCACATTTTGTTTTTATTATAAACAACAGTTTTACTCCAGAATAGATGTGGTAGAAAATATGTTTTTGATTCATTATTTATATCATATCCTATCTCTATCCTACCCAAAATACATATTTATTTCCATATTTTAAAAATCCAATTATATTTTATTCAATTATTTTTAAACCCCTTAGATTTGTTAATTTAAATAAACAGCACCAAAAGAAAAAAAAGTTTAGAAATTGACAAAAACATCCCCACCCACCCACATTTGCCAGACTTCGGCCACCATTGTCGGAAGGTGGTCGGAATCTAGCGTAATAGTGTACTACCGAATGGATTTGGCCGGTAGTGCACAAATCTAAATTTTTTTGATCAGATCCACTGTGGATCTGACTGGAAAAGGCCAGATCTTTGACCGTAGCTAGTTGTCAACGACGGTCATATCTTTGGTTATCGTTGACGACCAAACGTAGCCAGATCTAGTCGAAAAATGTCATATCGGTACACGACCGGCTAGATCTAATCGGTCGTGCGCCATTACGATGATTGCCGACCACCCTCCGACGGTGGTGGCTAACATTTAATGGGTGGGTGCCTGGGTGGAAATGTTTTTGTTAACTTTCAATGTTTTATTGTATGGATGTTTAGTTAAATTAACAAACCTATGAGGTGTTTTCGTTAATTTTTAAACCCTACCTTGTAATAACCATCAAACTCTAACTTTTTCAAAAATCCTACCCAAAATAATAAAACAAACACACCCACTTTACTAAGAAATTTCAAAGTAGCTAACAGGAAGAAGAAAGGTTATCAAAGAGCATACTTGTAGTAGGCCAAAAAAAGTATTGTCTTTTAAACTCCTAGGAAGACAGCATCTTAGTCCATCGCATGCCCTACGTATGTCAAAATAAAAATCTTAACTTGACGTTGCACATTTGAATAGTATTAAAAAGGCATCTAAACTCTACTAACCTCGGATTTTCTGAGAGTCTAAAAAAACAACTAATAATAAGCTTTAGCAGCCGTTGGGAGGGTTCTTCAGCTACTTTTTCAACCATCTCTCTCAAAAGATGAGCCACTGCGAAAAACCGTTCAGCAAAAGTACAGCAATACCTCAAACCCTCATCATTTGATAAGATTTTATGAACAATAAATGTGGCAACCTGTGAAAGTTGATATATAAGCAGAATTCATTAGTATTCAGAGACATGCACATTTTCAACGATAATTCTCTAGACTCATAGAAATCAATAAATATGTTTAAAAAGAAAAGAAAAAAAAATGCTTTAAATGTGCTCATTGTAAAGCCCATATATCATAATTTTGAAACAAATCAAGAGATTTCAATCACTGAAGAGGATCCTTCTTCATCCCTTTCTTGGATCCTTAGGCAGCAAGGAAATATTTGGGTGTCAACATACGCAAGTGCTGTACTATACATTAACTATTGTTCAAGAAGTTTCAGACACTTACGGTTTTTGATAATTCAGTGCCCACCTCCATGCAGACCAGGCAACAAGGAAATATTCGAGTCTCCAGAAGGAAATTAATAGCTTCTGGATCATTTGACTGCACAGAATGAAAACATTCGGTACACCTTTCTTTTTTTCTTTTTTTTTTTTTTTTATTACTTTCAAATAGAAAACCAGAATCTATAGAAGTAAGAATTAACAGGTAAGTCAAGAAAGCAAAGAGAGCAACAGAGCAGAATAGCCACCTTCACCAGGGCACCAATCACACCTAAGCTGGCAAGCCTTAGATATTCATGGGACTTTTCTTTGTTCCTATTGTTCAGAAAGGGGTACAGATACAGCGGCACTTGAGCTGCAAAAAATAATATTCAACCATTAAAGAGGTCCACTCTCCTAAATACTTGACGAATTAATGACACGATCTTAGCTGAATCAAATCAATACTCTTGAATAACTATATCAAGTTATGCATGATTATATAATCTCTCCAATCATTAACGTGGAAGAAAATATCTTGAGAGGCCTCGAGGTGAAGCTCAATGCATTATTACTACTGGAGCATTTAGATAATCAGTTGGTCTATGTGAAAGTCAAAACACCATAAGAATCATATAAAAATTGTGCTGAATAATTGAAAACAGAATTTTGTAAAGTATGCACTGCCAAAGGATATTAACCATTAAATATTTAAAGACTATCATTCTAAACATATGTTCGTGTTAAATTATTTCATTATATCTGCTAAATTTGATCATCTCTAGTATATTTAACCAAACTGAGATATTACTTGAACTTCACAAGATTGAAGCCATTAAGTTCTTGTACATTTGAAGGATAAGAAATATTAATGTACCGTTGAGAAACTTCTTCCTTGTATCAGGGTGGGATGCTACACACTGCAGAAAAAAAAATGATGCATCAGTTATACGCCATGGTGATTGAGATGGTTAGAATGCATAAAGCATCATATGCTCACTATACTGAAAATTGGTAAACAAAAAACTAGTAGTAATGTCAGGTCAACAAACATACGGAGCATATATACTCTCCTTAGGTGGTATTGTTTCTTGACCATTTAGCATTTCGCTAATTGGCTGCTAGAAGCAAGGGTGGTAGGCCTTGAGCCAATGTATAAACCTCTCACCTAGAGTTATTTTTATGCACTATTTTCTGATACTATTATCTTGTCGCTAAAATTAATTAATTTGTATTAGAATAACCATCTGGGACCATCCAAAACCTGGCCAAGTACTAAGAACCACAAAAATCAGAAACCGTGTCCACATCAAACATAGGGACAATGGTGGTTTAGTGAAAATTTTGAAAGGGTTAAGATCACAAATTTCCTCAACAATATCCATCAAACCTGAAAGGAATAATAAGAAAAACATATATATGTTGGGTGTTTAGGGAGGGGGTTGCAGAAGAAAATTTGAAATGTGAGAATACAACCTGAAATAGAGCAAGAGCATGAGATGCCCTGCTTGATGTTCTTTCTGTAAGAGCTGAAGAAGATAGCAAGACGTATACTGATATTATTTCCTGAATTAATGATAAAACAATATTTGTGATCAGCGTCATTATCAATATATTGTATGCTGCAATAACTCTCCGAATTGAAGTGTTTATAACACTAAAAAGCAGGGGAAATACTAGTATGTAAGATGCATTACAAGTAAAATCTATTACTGATAGGAGGCATCCATTGAATATGAAGCCAAATGGCATACCCTACCTGTAACAGCAGAGCAATTGTACCAAATGAATCCCATAACAATGGCGCCAAATGTCCACGATTTTCTCTCATCTGGAAAAAAAAAAAAAAAAATATGTTCAAGATTGATCGTTAACATTATCACCATATATGTAGTGGCAATACTGGCAATCCCGGAAAAACAAGTTATATTAACATAAATGAATCTTTAAAAGTAGTATGCTCACCACACACACATTCTGGCATACATGTGACATACCATGATTTTTTTTTTATCAAACTGGCCTTCAGAAAGAAATTTAGATTGGGATTCAGATAGAGAATTTGACTCTTACTATCATGATAAATGTCATATATAAATTCCAGGTGCCAGAGCCTCTAACTACATAAGGTCATAAGAATTGAACTACAGCAATAGGACATTTTTTTGTTGTTTCTTATGATAATTAGATATTTCTTTATTTTCTGACTACGTGTCAAACGAGATCTAAATTTGACAATTATTATTCGCCCTACAACTATGATGATCAAAATAAAAATAAAAATATATGCATTGATTTCGAAAGCGACAAATCATCATAATGATGATTAAGTACTAAAGTGAAAATAAATGTATAAAAATTGATAGATCTTGCATACAGATGACGTCTCATCCCCTTACACAGTAAATGTGAAGATCTAATGTTGTTTGATGTACAGGGACAGAAAATTTAAGAAATTTCTTTCTGGAAGGGCTATATAAGGAGATGAACAGAAAAAATGAATTTTGATTAATTATCTCATGCTTATATCTAGAATAACATATTGATTGCTAAATGACAATTCCACTACATCATAACATGTGTATGAATAGCAATATAGACCACATTTTTGTTTTTATTATAAACAACAGTTTTACTCCAGAATAGATATGGTACAAAATATGCGTTTGTTTCATTATTTCTATCATATCCTATTTCTATCATACCCAAAATACATACAATTTGTTTCCCTATTTTGAAAATCCAATTCTATTTTATTCAATTATTTTTAAACCCCTTAGGTTTGTTAATTTAACTAAACAACCTCAAAAGAAAAAAGTTTAGAAATTGATAAAAACACCCCCCCTCACCCACATTTGCTAGATTCCCGCCACCACTGTCGAAAGATGGCTGGAATTTGGCGTAATGGCATACTACTGAATGGATTTGATCGGCAGTGCATCGATTTAGCTTTTTTCGATCAGATCCACTATGGATCTGGCCAGAAAATGCCAGATTTTTTGCCATAACTGGTCGTCAACGATGGTCATATCTTTGACTGTCATTGATGACCAAACGTAGCCAGATCTGGCCGAAAAAAGCCATATCTGTGCACGACCGGCTAGATCTAATCGATCATGCGTAACTACGGCGACTGCCGACCACCCTCTGACGATGGTGGCCGGCATTTAATGGACGGGTGGAGATGTTTTTGTTAATTTTCAATGTTTTATTGTAAGAGTGTTTAGTTAAATAAACAAACTTAAAGAGAGTTTTTGTTAATTTTCAAATCCTACCTCGTAATAACTATCCAACTCTAACTTTTTCAAAAATCATATCCAAAATAATAAAACAAATACTCCCACTTTACTAAGAAATTTCAAAGTAGCTAACAGGAAGAAGAAAGGTTATCAAAGAGCATACTTGTAGTAGGCCAAAATAGGTGTTGTCTTTTAAACTCCTAGGAAGACAGCATCTTAGTCCATCGCATGCCCTACATGTCAAAATAAAAATCTTAGTTTGACGTTGCACATTTGAATAGTATTAGCAAGGCATTTAAACTCTACTAACCTCGGATTTTCTGAGAGTCTAAAAAAACAACTAATAATAAGCTTTAGCAGCCGTTGGGAGGGTTCTTCAGCAACTTTTTCAACCATCTCTCTCAAACTATGAGCCACTGCGAAAAACCGTTCAGCAAAAGTACAGCAATACCTCAAACCCTCATCATTTGATAAGATTTTATGAACAATAAATGTGGCAACCTGTGAAAGTTAATATATAAGCAGAATTCATTAGTATTCAGAGACATGCACATTTTCAACGATAATTCTCTAGACTCATAGAAGTCAATAAATATGTTTAAAAAGAAAAGAAAAAAAAATGCTTTAAATGTGCTCATTGTAAAGCCCATATATCATAATTTTGAAACAAATCAAGAGATTTCAATCACTGAAGAGGATCCTTCTTCATCCCTTTCTTGGATCCTTAGGCAGCAAGGAAATATTTGGGTGTCAACATACGCAAGTGCTGTACTATACATTAACTATTGTTCAAGAAGTTTCAGATACTTACGGTTTTTGATAATTCAGTGCCCACCTCCATGCAGACCAGGCAACAAGGAAATATTCGAGTATCAAGAAGGAAATTAATAAATAAAACATAAACTCGGATCATTTGACTGCACAGAATGAAAAAATTCGGTACACCTTTTTTTTTTTTTTACTTTCAAATAGAAAACAGAATCTATAAAGTAAGAATTAACAGTAAGTCAAGAAAGCAAAGAGCAACAGAGCAGAATAGCCACCTTCCCCAGGGCACCCATCACACCTAAGCTGGCAAGCCTTAGATATTCATGGGACTTTTTTGTTCCTATGTTCAGAAAGGGGTAAGATACAGCGGCACTGGCTGCAAAAAATAATATTCAACCATTAAAGAGGTCCTCCTCCTAAATACTTGACGAATTAATGACACGATCTTAGAATCAAATCAATACTCTTGAATACAATATATCAAGTTTGCATGATTGATAATCTCCCAATCATTAACGTGGAAGAAAATTCTTGAGAGGCCTCGAGGTGAAGCTCATGCATTATTACTACTGGAGATTTAGATAATCAGTTGGTCTATGTGAAAGTCAAACACCATAAGAATCATATAAAAATTGTGCTGAATAATTGAAACAGAATTTGTAAAGTATGCACTGCCAAAGGATATTACACATTAAAATTTAAAGACTATCATTCTAAAATATGTTCTTTAAATTATTTCATTATATCTGCTAATTTGATCACTCTAGTATATTTAACCAAACTAGATATTACTTGAACTTCACAAGATTGAAGCCATTAAGTTCTTGTACATTGAAGGATAAGAAATATTAAGTACCGTTGAGAAACTTCTTCCTGTATCAGGGTGGATGCACACACTGCAGAAAAAAATGATGCATCAGTTATATGCCATGGTGATTGGATGGTTAGAATGCATAAAGCATCATATGCTCACTATACTGAAATTGGTAAACAAAAAACTAGTAGTAATGTCAGGTCAACAAACATAGGAGCATAATACTCTCCTTAGGTGGTATTGTTTCTTGACCATTTAGCATTTCGCTAATTGGCTGCTAAAGCAAGGGTGGTAGGCCTTGAGCCAATGTATAAACCTCTCACCTAGAGTATTTTTATGCACTATTTTCTGATACTATTATCTTGTCGCTAAAATATTAATTTGTATTAGAAAAACCATCTGGGACCACCAAAGATCAGAAACTGTGTCCACATCAAACATAGGGACAATGGTGGTTTAGTGAAATTTGAAAGGGTTAAGACTACAAATTTCCTCAACATATCATCAAACCTGAAAGGAATAATAAGAAAAACATATATATGTTGGGTGTTTAGGGAGGGGTTGAAGAAGAAATTGAAATGTGAGAATACACACTGAAATAGAGCAAGAGCATGAGATGCCCTGCTTGATGTTCTTTCTGTAAGAGCTGAAGAAGATAGCAAGACGTATACGATATTATTTCCGAATAATGATAAAACAATATTGTGATCAGCGTCATTATCAATATATTGTATGCTGCAATAACTCTCCGAATTGAAGGGTTTATAACACTAAAAGCAGGGAAAATACTAGTATGAGATGCATTACAAGTAAAATCTATTACTGATAGGAGGCATCATTGAATATGAAGCCAAATGGCATACCCTACCTGTAACAGCAGAGCAATTGTACCAAATGAATCCAAACAATGGCGCCAAATGTTCACGATTTTCTCTCATCTGGAAAAAAAAAAATATGTTCAAGATTGTCTTAACATTATCACTATATGTAGTGATCTAATAACAAATAATTCAATCCGGAAAAACAGTTATATTAACATAAGAATCTTTAAAAGTAGTATGCTACACCACACACATTCTGGCATACATGTGAATACCATATTTTTTTTTTTTTTTATCAACTGGCTTCAGAAGAAATTAGTTGGGACAGATAGAAAATTTGATCTTACTATCATGATAAATGTCATATATAAATTCCAGGTGTCAGAGCCCTAACTACAAACTATGTGATCAAAATAAAAATAAAAAATATATGCATTGATTTCAAAGCGACAAATCATTGATGTTAAGTACTAAGTGAAAATAAATGTATAAAAATTGATAGATCTTGCATACAGATGACGTATCGTGGCTCGCTAACTCTGTTGAGATCAAAGACTTTAATTACTCATCCGAAGAGCAATGCTGTTTTACAAAGACACCCTTAATGTTTATGATTTCTCTCCCTCCTTATTTCTCTTTTCGTTTTTCTTTATTTTTTCTTCTGGAGATGTCACTTGTAACCTTTGATGAGTCTTTGTAAGGATAACATTTTCCTCATCCGAATCCTTAGAACTTATTAACACATCAAATTGGATAAATTAAAGAAGGTGTTACATTAACATCAAGAAAAGGAAAATAAAAGGTATGCACCTACAAACAGCACTTCACATATTCGCAAAGTAAATACATTATAATGTGATCATGTTTCTCAATACTTTAGATTCAAATCAGTATTCATATCTTAAACCAATAAAGGATCTCCCTTATATATTAATCTAGTTCATGATCAAGAACTCAGAGATGAATAAAAATAATAATTAGCTACTTGCTAATCATCCCCCCCCCCCCCAACCGAAAAAAAGAAAAAAAAAGAAACAAGAAACAAAGAAAGAAAGAATAGAACATTATGCGGTAACGGTGATACAATATCGACTTAGGGTCTGTGGACTTGTTTGTTTACCAAGAAAACAAATATCAATTAACAAATGGATATTGCATGGTTCGAATTCTCTTTCCTGCCATCTTTCTTTTTTCTCCGAGGTTTTCTCGGTTACCAAACAAATTGTTTAGAGTTTTTACCTTAGAAAGGACAATGAGAGCACGTTCTCGGGTTTCATGGGATTGGAGAGCCTTAATCCACTGCTCCAACGACGCCAATTTTTCGGCATCAACGGCAGTAGACGTGCTTGCACCCGCTACTGACAATGAGTCTCCCCATATCGATTCTGGTAAGTTGGCCATTCCTTACAGACTACTTTCTTGAAACCAAGAAAATGAAAATATTTATCGAAAGTTAATATTTTATATAATCTTGAATGTATCAGAAGTCTGCTGATGAGTATTATATGAGTTCAGTGGCACAAAGAGAGTGAAGACAAACTACCCTGGCGTAATGTATTAGCCATTCTCTCTTCAGAAAGTCTCCTCTGGTTTTGACTAAAATTTCCTTGATACAATTACTGAGTGGTCTTGTTATTAGGTTTTTTTTTTTTTTTTTTTTCCCTAATAACACAACGTAACGGTCAAAGAATCACATTCTATGACTTCTAATTTATGCAACAATGGTAATAACTATTAATTAACAATAATTAATTGTCAGGATTTTTTACCTAGAATTGAATTTTAAAAAGTGGTATAATTTATTTTACACAGATTCTTAATCCTCAATCCACCATAATCAAAAGTGCATATATAAAGTTTATTCCTTAATTTGCATATTAAATTCCTTTAGTTTAGAAAAAAAAAAATGCTCTTAAAAAACTTTGCTATGAAGATTAATATTTTTCAAAGGTTAAATTAAATTGATTATTACAATTGGTCGTATCATTATATAATAAAATATGTTGTAATGTGAAAATTAATGTATTTGTACTACACAAATGTGTATTTATCAAGTATTCGTCTTATGTATTTGTACTGCACAAAATTATTGGTCTTTTGTCTTAACAAGTGACGTAGGAGGGTGGTGAAGTTGATACACGTGTGGCACATGCATTATTTATATTTATTGTTTGCCAAAAACTAGAAGAAGACAAAGGTTAAGAATGATTGATTCCGATTTTGACTCTTGCGTCTCCACGTGGCGACAAGCTGGGTTCAGTTGACTCTCTTTTGTAACTCTCGAGTCAACTGTCATTGAAGCTTTGTTTCCTATTGAAAATTGTACCACCACACCCTTTAAAAACTTTACAAGATAATTAAGTAAATTTCTAAAAGTAATTCCAAGTTCATTATATATCTTACCATATCATAAAATATATTATTAATTTATAATAGTCTAGGAGAAGGTGTTGTAAATATTGGTGCAAGCATGTGTGATAGAGATATTTTCATTGCAACGAAGCCTATAATTATTCATTGCCAATAGTAATTTACAATATTATGATCTCCATATTTCTATTTAATATTTTTCCTTTTACAAGAAGACATAAGAGTCTTCATATTTTTTTTCTTTTGATCTTGAGTTGGCACAATATGTTATTGATTCATCATTTATAATTATTTTGATTCTACATGTAAGTTTAATTGAATGTTTATTTGTTGAATGCCAACTCCACTTCAAGTGAAGAAGATATGCTTCTAAATTGATGTATCATCTTATGGTGAATTAATTCTATGCTTACCTATATTCATACACTAAAGAAAATGTCTCGATTTATTAAATTATGGCATAATAAGATGAATAAATACAATTATCAAGATATATGTAATCAATCAAACTGAAAAAAAAATAATAATAATTCAAATTATATAATTAGTATGAAACACAAAACGGATAAAAATAAAAAATGAATTTTAAGTTTTACCCTAAAAATTCTAATGATAGTAATTAGTAAAAATTAGTTTGGAATTGTTGTAGTTTTAAGTTTGATTAGTTTTTCTCTAACTAAACACACAATAAGAATATGGATTTTATCAAGCATTCCAATTGGATTTTCCAGATTAGTAGAGATTCACATGAATTATTCTTGGTAATAAATATGAATGCTGCAGTATATTTGATTTTTTTTGTTTTCTGAAAGCTATTGTATAAAACATTCATGGTTAATGAAACATGTAAAAAATCGGGTGCAGGTTCAGGACCATCCCCAAACTCGTCCCGCACTCGAGAACAGGTATTTTTTTTGGACCTGCACCTGCCGGGGCCCCAACGGGGCAGGTCAAACTCCTATCCCTAGTTTCTATGAAGATTGGCCCTGTCTCAATCCTGGTAAACGACCTCCTCAGCTATTTCTTCTCTTTTTTCGCTATGACCAAATAATAACAGCTTTTTTATTTGTCTAAAATTTGTCCACTTATAAAGTTGTGGTGCTAAAATAAATAAATGAAACTGAATAATGTCATAAATCTTAGTCTTATATATTTAGTTTCAAATCACAATAATACTTGATTTTATGATAAATATAGTAAAATTGTATTCACTTTTAATATATTAGCCAAAGTAAATGAGCGGACCAATTTTCATTAAAAGTGGAATTATTATTATTTTCTAAAAATCATAAATTTAATTATAGGGTATGAATTTGATATTAAAATTTGATGAGCATTGATTTTCACGAATGATAAGTATATTATTTCAGTCCATTAGTACTTTATAAGAGATTTATTACAACTATATGATATGTATCATTAATATGATAACATTAAAGTGTTGATTTATTCGAGTATGAATGAAACTATTGACCGTATAATTAACTAAAATAATTTCAATTACAAATCTTATTTGGATTTATGAAAGACTAAAAGCCCAATACAGAAGGACTGATTTGGATTCCAATCCCTCTAGCCCATCAAACTCAGATGTACAAATAGAAATGCCAATTCAGCAAACCTGCAAATGGTGGATATGGGAATCCCATATCTTCCTCTTCCACAAAATACCCCTTTCACAAAAGGCCAGAAGCATGTCACAACGTACAAACTACACATCAACTCCCCTAGCCCTGAACCTTGCAAACCATGACCCGCTTGTGGTTGCAGCCCCAGTAAACTTGTAGCTACCGCAGTCAATTGCACCATTAAAATTGTTGTGCCTGGTACAAACATGGGGGACTCATTGAATGTAAATCCATTGTTATCTCTGTCATTTCCATCAGTAGAAGTAGATTGGTCTTTCTTGGTAACTTCAAATACTGTGTCTGAAAAGTCGAAGGGCTTGAGTATGACACTTGAAAATGCAAATAACCATGCACTAGTTGTGGTTATTCTTGCCATTCTTTGGCTAGTCCACCATGAACAGAGTGAGTATTCTGATAGAGCATGCAGATTGTAAGTCACAAAAATTGAAACAGGAATGTATATGCCCGGTTCCCGAAAGACACGTGTTATAACTAAAACCTAACTTATCAATCACATAAACACACAATCAAGAATCAACACCAGAAATTTTACTGTGGTTCACCTATCTTGTTTCAAATAGGGTACATCCACATTGAGCTATGAAAATGGAGAGCTCACTGCACTAATCAGTCTAATCTTTAATTGAAAATAATTCACATACACACTCAGATCAACCCAATTTGAACAACCCTTAAACCAAACCAACCTGTAACTTCTAATCCTAGAGATATCCCCACAGAAATCCCTAAACCTTGAGAGAATTATAACCCTCACAGAATGACAAGATCCTATCACTCAATCTTTACAAGTCACAAATTTGATTCAAGCTTTTGTAAATGCTCTTAGACGAAACGAAGAAGAAGCTATTATGAATATGAATTTTCTGTTGCTTTTATAGAGTTGATTGGAATTGATGATAGCAGCCGTTGGATCTTTGTTTGATCAATGGTCTGAAATTGTCCACTTAAAGTACAAAACAGCAGCGCACCACTCACTCCAAAATGACGCAACTTCAAGTCTTTACTGAACAACGCATTTTACGCAGTTAGAATTACATATATAATTAAAAGTTGTATTGTTGTTTAGATGTATATAGCTTTGCTTGCTAACCTTGGGCAAGAAATTGGAGTTGTTGATGATGTAATAGGCCGGTAGAGCTACATAGCACACCTCAAGAATAAAGCGTAATGTCCCGCACTTAACTTCTTGGCTAAGTCTGTGCGGCCTGAACACTTCGAAAATGTGTTAAGCAACCTAACACTCACACAAACTCAAAGACTAATAGTATGCAAATGAGAAAGATAAGTGTAGAGAAAAGGTCAACTCTGTATTGAAGGATTACAACTTATGAACTTTACAAAGGGGAGTGGCCTATTTATAGGCTAAATCTCCTCAAAGAATATGACTAGATACATTGTATACTTAATCCTTACGTAACACTAAATGGCAACCTTAGGTGGCAACTTTGGGAATGGATAATGCTTATCCTTAAAGTTCCTTTGCCATTAATTTTACTTAACTATGAAGTATACTTAGCCACTAAGTTTACTTAACCATTAAGCAACATGCAGCACACTTGAGTCACCAAGCAAGCTGGTCGTGACATTCTCCTACACCTAATGCTGCGACGCCTTCGTTGCATTATCCTTGTAGCGTAGGATTGAGTCTTGGAATTTCCATATAGTCTCCCAACTAGCTTCGACATTGGGAAGTCCCTTCCATTTGATGAAGTATTCCCGGTAATTTGGCACACCCCGTCGGCGAATGACTCTTCAGCAAGTGTTTCTTCAACCTCTTTGTCAAAGGATGTTACAACGGCTGTTGGTGCTCGTTTAGAGACTCCTCGGGATGGCACCTTCGGGTCTTCATGGAATGGCTTCAGCAAGCTTACATGAAAGACTGGATGTATCTTCAGTTTTGGAGGAAGTTGGAGTCTATACGAAACTTTGCCGATGCGTTGTATCACTAGAAAGGGCCCTTCATATTTGCACACTAGGCCTCTGTGCACCTTTCTTAGTGTCTTGAATTGTTGGGGCAGTAGCTTTACAAGGACAAGATCACCTTCTTGGAACTCAACGTGCCTTATTTTCTTGTCTGCCCATTTTTTCATTCTTTTGGCTGCCTTATGTAGAGTTGCACGAGCAAGTTCAGTTTGTTCGTGCCATGACTTGGCTAATCTGAAGGCTGTGGGGCTCTTCCCATCATAGCGTGTGGCTAGGGAAAGAGCTGTGCTTGGCTGTCGTCCCATGATGATCTCGAAAGGACTCTTGTTGGTTGCCTCGCTCCGCTGCAAGTTGAATGAGAATTGGGCTATGTCAAGGAGCTTTGCCCAATCCCGCTGGCTAGCACTCATATAGTGCCGCAAATATAGCTCTAACAGTGTATTGATGCGCTCGGTTTGGCCATCAGTTTGGGGATGAAAGCTGGTTGAGAAGTCTAGGTTTGATCTTAGCATCTTGAATAACTCTGTCTAAAATCTTCTGGTGAACCAACGATCTCGATCACTGACTATGCTTGTTGGAATATCCCATAACTTGATGTTGTTGCAAAAGAAAAACTTGGCTGTTTCCTTTGCTATGCAATCGGTGGATGCAAGGATGAAGGTGGCATACTTGCTAAACCCGTCCACAATGACTATGATGCTCCCGAACCCTTTAGACTTTGGCAAACACGTGATGAAGTCCATTGAGACACTCTCCCATGGTCTCTCGGGCATGGGTAATGGTTCTAGCAAGCCTGCTGGTTGTTGTTGCACTACTTTATCTTGCTGGCAAACAAGGCATGTACACACATACCCCTCGATGCTATCCTGCATCCCAGGCCAATAGTAGGCAGATTTCAAGAGAGCAAAGGTACGTCTCATACCTGGATGGCCTGCCCACAAGGAGTCATGACACTCCTTGATCAACTCTTTCCTTAGATTGTCCCATCTCGGGATGTAGAGGCGGTTGCCTTTGGTGCAAAGTAAGCCGTCAGTTAGCCAAAACCTCCGGGTCTTCCCTTCTTCTACCAAGGCAATGATGTTTCGAGCCAATGGCTCGTGCTAAAGTTCCTGCTTGATTTTGTCAGCCAATGCACTTGTCCTTACCTTTGGATGAGGAGTTGTCTTGGCGGGTCTCGGATGCTCTCCTTAGATTGCCCCTTGTCTCCCGCACCTTTAACAAAGCCACCCTTCTTATCTTTGGATTTGCCAGTGTATTCTTTTTTGTTGCTATAATCTATCAAACTTTCAGCAACTGCTATGGCTGTGGCAAGGTCTTGCACTCCCCGATGCCTTAGCTCTGTTTTCACCTATGACTGCAACCCATCCATAAAATTGAAGAGTGAGTCCTTGTCGGACATCCCAGGGATCTTTAATATCAAGTCGATGAAGTCCTTGATATAATCACGAATTGTCCCTATTTGCTTGATCCTTCGCAAGCGAGCTCTTGCCTCATCCTCAGCATTTTCAGGGTAAAACTGCCGCCTAAGCTCTTTCTTAAAATCATCAAAGCAAGAGATATTGCATATACCTTTTTCGATGTCTCCTTCTCTTCTCCTCCACCATAACCTTGCGATGTCCGTGAGATAGAGGACTATAGTTTCAATCCTCCAGCTTTCCTCCGTGATGCCTACGGCCCCAAAGTACTTGTCTAGTCCGTCCCCACAAGAAGTTGTCAACTTCTTATGCTTTGCGTGAGCCACCAAAGCTTTTAGGTCTTGGTATGTCAATCCTTTGGCTTTCAATGATGTTGTTGCCGGTCCTTGCAACTATAGTGCGCTTGCATCCCGCTAAATCAGCTTGCACCTCGTCTAAGTCAACAAGAGTGCTGTTGACTTCGGTTTGAAACACATGACAGGTTTTGGCAAGCTCCCCTACGAACTCCTCATGGATTTTTCTCATTTCGGTCCTTAATGACTCCTCCAATTGAAGCAACATGGCTTTCGCAACAGTGTGGGTTTCGGACACCTCCGTCTCTAGATCATCCACCCGATGATCTAGCTCTTCCGACTGCGCGCTCACCCTTTCTTCTATATGAGATAGGCGTGAGTCAAAACTGGAAATAAAGTCTCTGGACTTACCTTTCTACCTTGAGGGGTTGGCGTTGGGGTCGACTCTTTTCGGACGACCACATTCTTGGGAAGTCTCCATCTCAGCTGTCTTGGATCCCTTTGTTGAAACGACAGTATCTTTTGCCATTGAATAAAAACCGAGGTTATGCTAACCTGACTCTGATACCACTTATCACGCACTTAACTTCTTGGCTAAGTTCGTACGACCTTAACACTTCGAAAATGTGTTAAGCAGCCCAACACTCACACAAACTCAAAGACTAACAGTATGCAAATGAGAAAGATAAGTGTAGAGAAAATGTAAACTATGTATTGAAAGATTACAACTTATAAACTTTACAAAGGGGAGTGACCTATTTATAGGCTAAACCCCTTCAAAGAATATGATTAGATACATTGTATACTTAATCCTTAAGTAACACTAGGTGGCAACCTTAGAGCATCTCTAAGGGGCTCTTTATAAGAGTCAAACTCTTTATTATAAAGAGTTAATGCATAAAAACAAGAGTCTAATGGACTCTTTATTCTTTAAATATAAATTAAAGAGTGAGATTGACTCTCCACATCTAGCGAGCCAAACTCACTCTTTATAATAATTTTAATTAATTAAATTACAAGTTTCAATATATTTTATTTATTGTTTCTCTCTCCTATTAAGTTTTTTTTGTTTGAAAAATTGTTTTTCCTCCCCCCACAGTGGTCTTTTGAGTTATCTATATATTCATGTTTTCTTTTCTTTTCTCTAAAATATGAATTTTCAAGTTGGTAGTGATGGAAATTTGCATATTGATTCCACTGAAAATCCTCAATTTTCAACCCAACTTTCAAACTCTGATGATATATCTATTTTCACCAATACTGAAGAATCCCATTTATCTACTCCAGTTGAGTCTAACTCTAAAAGATCACGTGGCGGCAACTTTACTGCAGAAAAGGACCTTCTTATCGTGTCAGCATGACTTAATACCAGTTTAGATGCTGTGCAAGGAAATGAACAGAAACACAAGACAAATTGGGCACGATTGTGGGAGTACTTCCATAAATACAAAAATTTTGAATCTAAACGTACACAAGTTTCTTTGATGAACCGTTGGTCAACAATTCAACTAGCTACAAACAAATTTTGTGGATGCTGTGCTCAAATTGAATCAAGAAACCAAAGTGGCGTCAATGAGCAAGACAAGGTATTTATTATTTTATATTTTAGAAATATATTTATATTATTGCATACTTTTTTAGTTTGTATTTTTTTTTCTTTTCCAGATTGCTAATGCAAAATTCCTATACCAAGAACTAACTAAAAGTAAATTCCAATTTGAGCATTGTTGGAATGTATTGAGAGTTTAGCCGAAATGGAAGGAAGATTGCCAAAAGAAAAAACCGATAAAAAAGAAAGACAAAAGTCATACTCCTACATTAGAGACTAAAGTGAATTTTAGAGATGACAACATTACAAGTCCGGACTTTGTGGACATAGAGAGACCACCTGGAAGGAAAGCTGAAAAAGACAGAAAGAAAAGGAAGGGAAAAGATACGGAAAATGACTTAACAGGTTCATATGTGAACTTATTACAAGAAATGAGAGACGAAAAGAGGCAATTCAATGAAAAGAAATTAGAATTATTTGAAAAGGCATATATTCAAGGACAAGAGAGACTTGCTTATCAGCAAGAAAAGCTGCGATTAGAACAAACGAAGGAGGATGAAAGCATAATGGCTATAGATCCAGCTGGGATGCCTCAAATGCTTGCAAATTTTTATATTCAACGTCAAAAAGAAATTAGTGAAAGGAGATCTAAAAATTGCTAAATTTTAGTTTTGGTGGTTGAAGCTCTGTTATGCTTATTAGTAAAAAAAATGTCAGTTTTGGTGGCTCTGTTGCTGTTGTGGTGGTTTTGCTTTTTAGTTTCTTTCAGGTCTATTTCTATAGTTTTCTTGCTGCTCTGTACTTTCTCTTTCAATCATACTATAACTCTTGGTCAATTTTGCTTTGGCCTCTTTTATAAAGTTTGTGTTTTCAATCATGCTGTAACTCTTGGTCAAATTTGCTTTGGCCTGTTTTATAAAGTTTGTTTGTTTGCTTACTAAAAAAAAAAAAAATGTCTTGCATAAAGCAAATTGCACTAAAAGCAGATTAAATACATTAGCAGCATGCCACAAAACCAACCTATGCTGCAAACACCATTAGCACGAAACTAAAAAGTTACATATGACTTCCATGTAATTTCCATATATGGTCGATTAGGTCTTGTTGTAGTTGAGAATGAATATCTCGATCCCTAATGCGACGATGACATTGAACAAATTCCAAAAGCTTTGCCGTATGCTCGTGCGAAATTGATATGTCTGGATTGACATCAAATGCATCATAATTATAATCTAAATTTTTAACATGTCTTTCATCTTCAACAATCATATTGTGTAATTTGATGCAAGCTTTCATAATGTCCTTTAGAGTTTCACGATGCCACAAACGTGCTGGTCCACGCACAATGGCAAATCTTGCTTGCAACACTCCAAATGCTCGCTTAACATCTTTTCTTGCTGACTCTTGAGCTGCAACAAATTGTTTGTGTTTATGACTTTGTGGAAATGGAATTGTTTTCACAAATGTTGACCATGAAGGATATATAACATCAACAAGGTAGTATCCCATTGTATAGTTATGACCATTGATTGAATAGTTAGCTGGTGGAGCTCGTCCTTCAGCAAGTTTTGTAAATAAAAAAGATCGCTCTAAAACATTTATGTCATTATGTGATCCTGGTAGTCCAAAGAATGCATGCCATATCCAAAGATCATATGAAGCTATAGCTTCAAGAACTATTGTTGGTTCACAACATGGCCAACATACATCCCCTTCCAAGCAACTGGACAATTTTTCCATTTCCAATGCATACAGTCAATACTTCCTAACATTCCAGGAAACCCACGACTGTCACCTTCTTTTAACAATCTATCAATATCAATTTTGTTTAGAGATCTCATGTACTTATCCGAAAAAATTGAAACTATTGCTTTATCAAATTTTTTAAGACTTTCAACTGCAGTGCTTTAACCAATCCTTACATATTCATCAACATAATCTGCCACAACTCCATATGCAAGCATCCTTAATGCAGCAGTTATCTTTTGGAGAGAAGACAAACCCAAAAATCCAATAGCATCCCTTTTTTGAACAAAATATGGGTCATGAGCTTCTACAGCAGATTGAATACGAAGAAAAAGAGACTGACTCATTCGAAACCTCCTTCGAAATAAATTTGGAGAATATACAGGATTTTCTCCAAAGTAGTCATGAAAAAGCTTGTGATGCCCATGAACTCTATCACGCCATATATAGGCATGACCATAAATTGAACTCCAAATCATCATCTGAATCGGAATCATCAAGAATAACACTGACTAACCTAGTAGAAAGCATGGCGTAATGGAAAGGAAAAGAGGTGGAAAGATTGTGCAGGAGAAGATGGAATTGATCAATTGAATATAAAAGGAACAGTTTAACTTACAAAGAAAAATGGAGGGAAAGTAATGAAATATAAAGAGGGAAATTAGGAAAAACAAAAGAGGGAAAAAATTAAAATCATAAATGCTTTATGGGAAAATTCAAAATAAAGAATTAAAATTTAAAGAGTCCATTGGACTTAAATAAAATTTTTGCTCTTTATGTTTAGAAATCGACAAAGATGCTCTTTATTTATAGGAAATATGCTCTTTAAAATAAAGAGCACCATTGGAGATGCTCTTAGGTGGCAACTGGCAACTTTGGGAATGGATAATGCTTATCCTTAAAGTTCCTTTGCCATTAAGTTTACTTAGCTATGAAGTATACTTAGCCATTACGTTTACTTAACTATTAAGCAACGTGCAGCACACTTGAGTCACCAAGCAAGCTGGTCGTGATAGTAAACCCCAAATAAGGACCCGCAAATAACCAAAACACTGCCTGAATTGGAGCTTGCTAGAGAAGGTAGCAAATACGGAGTTGTGTTTGCTGAATAATATTTCTAGTAGGCCAGTGGCCCATCTCTTTTGTTGGGTCAGTGAAGCCGGTCCGCATGATGGTGCACATCCTAGAAAGGCTGGTGTGTTGGGTGAGCAATAGCCGGATCCCCAGCCTCATTTATGGATCATTAACCCAGTAAGGACATCTTGATTTTTGGACCCATATAGCCATCCCACCTGAAAGTAAAGCACCCAAAATATGAGGACAAGACATAAAGAGTCTAAAATTACAACATATACGTCAGTGAGTACCCAAAAGAAAGATCTCAATTGCCGCTTAAATGATTGTTTGCAACTAACCTTTTTTCCCCAATTAGTTCCAATTTCATAGGCACAACCAGCAACTTGGTAAGCCGCTGCAACAGAATTTGAAAGGTCGCTTGGACCATATATCTTTTCTTGCAGAGCATGAGCAACTGACTTGGTGAACTCCTTCGAATTTCCAAATCCTTTTAGTAGTTCATCGTCTGCTAATTTCCCTGCACAGATTGAAATGACTGTCATCTTAACTCTAAATAACTTCACCATTATATCTTTAAAAAACGTGAACAGAGATCATCCTTATATGTATAAAAATGCGTGTGTGTGTGTGTGTGTGTTTGAAACAAATAATTCTAGATGTACAATTCAGTGTGATGTTAATTTGATATGCTTTACGAAAATGAAGAATCATGGTCTTGACTGTCGATGTGAGTACCAGTCACTGAAGTAAGATCTTTTCCTTCGATTTCTAAGTCATCCGGCTGTAGCCCATAGATCACTTTACGCCTATGAAAACATCCAGTTCCCTCATAGATTGGTCCTTAAATTCCCACAACTCCTTTAATCATATACTGTAACATAAGCATACAGAACATGTTGATTACTCAACCAATTAACTACTTAAGTAACCATAGTGACGAAACAAATCAAACATTTGTAAATTTAAGAAAATCTTATTTCATTGGAAATCACTATTGGATTATTAGCATAATCAGTTAATTAGGTTCAGTTAATTAGTTTAGTTAGCTAGTTAATTTGTTAATCTGTTAATTAGTTAGTAATCTGTTAGTTAGTTGTTAATTAGTTGTAGTTAGTTGTTAATCAGTTGTTATGGTTAATTAACTGTGGTTGACTAACTATGGTTACTTGTATATATAAGCTTCTCTGCTTGTAAACAAATCCCTTAAGCTAAATAAAAATTCTCTTCTCTCAAATGCGATTTTTTCATGGTATCAGAGCAGTGTTTTTCAACTGCAAAATCAGTAGCTTCAATTAAAGATTCAAGTTATCGACTCTAGAATCAACTCTGTTTTTTCTTTTTCTTCTTCATCTCTCTGAAATCAGAATAAGTTCATCCAGCTGTTAGCTAAAGTCTGTTGATTAATTCGACTGAATTTCTGCACAAAGCTGAAACAAATTCATCTCAGAATGTCAAGTGTTACTGACTCAAGTTCACCTATCTACATACATCCATCAGATACGCCTGGTTCAGTCCTTGTTTCAAAGCAACTTATGGGAATGGAAAATTATGGGATTTGGAGCCATGCGATGATTGTTTCTTTAAGGGCAAAAAACAAATTAGGTTTTGTTGATGGATCTTGTGAGAAGGTAAATTTCAATCAATCTTTGCATGCACAGTGGGAACGTTGTAATTCCTTGGTGTTAGCTTGGATTTTCAACACTGTTTCAAAGGAAATCTTCAACAGTATTGTATACTCTAGTAGTGCGGAACAGGTTTGGCAAGATCTTCAAGAACAATACCACAAGGTCAATGGCACAAGAGTCTTTGGTATCCACAGAGAGATAGTCAACATGATGCAAGGAACTCACTCGGTTGCAATATATTACAACAAGCTGAAAACTCTATGGGATGAACTCAGCTCATTGGTGAGTTTGCCACCACCTGACAGTGAATCAGCTAAAGCATATTTGGCACATCTTAACCAACAAAAACTTCTACAGTTTCTTATAGGACTTAATGACTCATATGCATTGGTGCGAAGTCAAATCTTGTTAATGGTTCCCCTACCTTCTGTCAAACAGGCTTATTCAATTGTAAATCAAGATGAAAGCCAAAAGGTCTTGACTGGATTTAATCAGAACACTGAAGTTATTACGGCTCTTTACTCATAAGGGAATCAAAGAAATCAAACTCAGAGCTCAAAATATAAAGGAAAAAAACCCTATGTTGAATGTGATTACTGCCACATAGCAGGACACAAGAAGGATAATTGTTACAAACTGCATGGATATCCGACAGATTTTCAGTTTACCAAGAGTAAGTCAGGATCAAAAGCTAAAGCCAATCAAGTTCACTCAAGTCAAGAATCAGATTCACAAACTGAATCAACAACCGACAACAACAAAGGAGTTAGCTTAAGCAATGTTTTAACTCCACAGCAGTATACTCAATTGATTCAGTTACTAGGCAAGGAGAACTTGGGAACACCATCAGCTAACCTGGCAGGTAATATTGTTTCCCTATTTTCAAATTGTGGTGTTATTGATGATTGGATTCTTGACTCGGGTAGCCACTGATCATATGACTATAGTGTCCAAAATTTTACATTGTTGATAATAAACATCTACACCTGTGGTGTTAGTCTCCCAAATGGAACAAAAACATCAATTAACATATAGGGACTGTCAGCCTACAAGAAAATTTTTCACTGGATAATGTTTATAATACCAGATTTTAAGTATAATCTATTATCAATTCTAAGTTAGCCTCTGATGGTCAGTGTTCTATCAATTTTTATCGGATTTTGTTGTGATCCAGGATCTTTGGAATGGCAAACTGAAGGGGATGGTAAGGAACACCAGGGGCTATATCACTTCATGCCAATTTCGAAATCATCTCTTTTTTTCCTGGTTTTGTTTCAGCCTTAAATACACATTGGGAATCAAAGTTTCTGATTGTAATAAAGCAACAGATTGCAAATCTCTCAATGTAGCTACTAATTTCTCAATAAAACACTTGTCTCAAAATAAGGATGTTGTTCTTTGCATAGGAGATTAGGACATGCTCCCTTATCAATCTTGCAGGATTTACATCATACTTTTAATAATCATTACAAGTTCCATTTGGACACTTGTCCTTTAGCCAAAATACCAGGTTATTTCCCTACAGTAACACAGCCACTTCTCACACATTTGAACTGCTGCATTTGGATGTTTGGGGCCCTTACAGATTGCTACTCAAGGTAATGCACGTTTCTTCTCTACTATGGTAGATGATTTCACTAGGACCACATGGATTTTTTTGCTACAATTCAAGCTGATGTATTCCAGACTTTGAGAATTTTTTGCAAATGGTTCAAATCAATATAATCACACTCCTCAGTATGTTAGAACTGACAATGGCACAGAATTTTTCATAATCAGTGTTGTGAATTGTTGTCTAGTTAGGGATTACAACCAAAGCACTTGTGTCTACGCTCACAACAAATGGAGTGGTAGAAGCCAAGCATAGGCATATTCTTGCCATGGCCAGGGCTTTAAAATTCCAATCTCACATCCTGTACTTGTGGGGATATGCTGTCAAAGTTGCTGTATATATATCAATCGGTTACCTACCAAGTGTTTACATGGATTATCTCCTTTTGAGAAGTTTATGGCCATAAGCCAAATTTGGATCATTTAAGAGTCTTTGTGCTAAGCCTTCCTTCCAATCTGCCTATTCAAGACAAGTTAGCTCTAGATCAGTACCCTGTGTTTTCCTTGGGTATTCATCACAAAAAAGGGTTATATACTCTATGATTTGACTCTCAGAATGTTTGCTTAACAGAGATGTTTTATTTTATGAACATATTTTTCCTTTCTCATTGCAGCAAGCTCCTAAATCTGCTTTTCCAGCTGACATTTCTGCTGCTACTTTTATGGAAGAAGAGCCTACTGCATATTTTATCCCCTTATTCCTGACACAGATTCGACTCTTAAATCCTCCTCGCACCTCCTGCACCTTCCTCTCCGATCTGTTAATCGTTAATTAGTTAGTAATCTGTTGTTTAGTGTTAATCAGTTGTTATGGTATTAATTGTGGTTGAATAACTATGGTTACTTGTATATATAGACTTCTCTGCTTGTAAACAAATCCCTTAAGCTAAATAAAAATTCTCTTCTTCTCAAATGCGATTCTTCAATCACTACTTCATCTGCGGTCATCGTAGAATAGCTGTGGAAAGTAACAAATCCGCATTCTCTTTCATTCTTGGAACCAAGAAGCAGACACATTGCTTCACGAACAACAGTGGTGGTGTTGGCAAAGATGTCGCAGTCCACATTAAGCATAAACGAGTATTGTCATCAACCGGAAACCCTAGTGTTTTTTGGCATTTATTTATAAAAAGCAACTGATAAAGAGTCTTTAAATAGCTAGATAATTCATAAATTGATGATGGTTCAGTTGGAATGCATAGAGTATTACTGTATTAGAAACATCGCTCTTACCAGTACATTCATTGCTTCAGCTTTGTAATTATGCATATGCTGAGGCCGCTTCTCTCTGGATATGTAAACTAAATGTGGTATTCCATCTGAGGAGTGACCCTTTTTCTCCCAAATAACCTACAGAAAGAACAGTCTAATTAAAAGTTTTGATAGTTTTCTAAAGCTTCATCGTTAATCGAAGTAATCCGTCGTTAATCGTTAAAAATTAATTCTGATAAATGATGATTGAGTAGTGCTTTCTTTTGACAGAAATCATCTACCTTCATTATAGTTGAATGGTTTCGGCATTCCATATTAGAGAAAACAGCCAACTCGCAGGTTAGATCACTGCTGGGAAACGACTTACGAGCTGCAGCTTCTATTTTTGGGCTAAGCTCGTCATATTCGTCCTACAAAATGAAAATGAAATAAGAATTAAAATAAATAAATTCATTTTTAAGACTAAAAAACCGATTAACCAAAAAAGGTTAAGCTGTGTTATAGTAAGAAATCAACATTAATTTTTGAGTCTAAGGTCTTACTTGCAGAAGTAATGTTACAGAAATTTCACTTTCGTTTACCTTCATCTTTTTCCATTCTAGTTGGAATTCACTTGAACTTTCATTAGCCGCTAGCTGTAGACTCATCCAAGAAGTACCTAAAGGGAGCTCTAACTTGAACATTATACTTCTTACAAAATGGAACCCAAAGCACAGCAAACTTTGACGCTGCAACGAGAGAGTAAAATGTGAGAGGGGAACAGCCATCATCGGAAACATAGCAGGCTAACTTGTGAGCTGGATAATCAACTGCTAACAAAGAAAGCACAGTGTTTACGGTGATGATAGGCGGCTCTAGCGCAGGGTCAGCGGTAGTCACAAACACGTCCACCGGTGGAAGATCTAGTCTTCTATACCATTCCTGGAGACGTTCTGGGAATGTTTTGTATTCCATGGGGTCCACTGGGTGTTGGTGGTGAGAAGTCAAATGAAGGTGAACCACGACTCGCATAGAAAAGCAAGGAACCAAGCATATCCATGATTTTGGAGATATTTGAGACGATAGATAAGAAGAGAAAACAGAAGGAACAGTATGGTGACATTTAAAGCTCTTTGTGAAGAGTTTTTTATTGCAACCTTTTCATATAGTGGGAGCGAGATTGGCTTGGCCATTGGTGATGGTGCTTGATGACTGATGACTGATGACTACAAATTTATGTAATATTGTATGTATCTTCAGATGTCCATATTTTTTATAGTGGTCACGATCGATTGATTATTAATATCTTTTTCAGGTTAACTTTTACTTTCTAGCAGAAATCTATGAAGAAGTAGCTGCCCAAGGGCATCGTGCTGTTCAAGGCATCATATATAGATTGAGACCAACTCAACAGGGAAATAATAAATTGAATAAATCTACTGTTCTTTTCTGTAAGGTAAATTTTCATGATTTTAAACATATATATATTTTTTAATTGTCGTCAAATGTCAACTAAATTCCAAGTTTGTGGACTTATGGTCTAATACACAACCCAAATAAAATGGTTGAATAGTACATTTGTTGTTGAGCAAGGGATGATGACTAAGTGCATGAGAAGTTTGCGAACATCACGTAATCATATCAATAAACTATATAATATGTCTATTATGTGATTTGATTTAAGTTAATTCTTTAGGTGCACGTCATGCTGTTGCACTGCCGTGACAATGAAAAACTCAATTGACTCGATTCCGCTTTTGAACAATATATATATATATATATATAGAGAGAGAGAGAGAGAGAGAGAGAGAGAGAAAGAGAGAGAGAGAGAGAGAGAGAGAGAGAGAGTAAAACCTCTTTATTATTATTATTATTATTATTATTATTATTATTATTATAATGTTCAAACTAACTAATTTTATTAGTATAAAGAGGTAATAATTTAATAAAGGTATAGTTACAAAATTTTCTTATTTCATAATTTATGTTTTAGTAATACAACATTAGGATTTCAATTCATGTTTTAATAATATTAGGGTTTCAATTCAACGTTTCAATTGCTTACTTTTAAAATAGATAAAAGATCGTATCTTGGAACCAACAAAGATAAGTGTCCTTGATGAAATTGCAAATGTAATTACTACATGGTCAATTGTTTTAAGCATTGCAAAATTAGGATCCACGATGTCGATGAATTGCAAGTTACAAATAAAGTAGATGAGGAGAATCAAAGTCATTGTAGAATTGAGTGATCAGATTCGACAACTTCACCACACTAATTGAATGAATATTAATGTTTTCTTCAATCATCCAAATGAGCAACAAGTCATGTATGCTTTAATGAAGAAGAAATCATTTTTACAATTAAACAAGAAGAGAAAATAAATAATTATGAGGACGATAGTATGAAAATACAAAAAGTTTAAGTGCCAAGAAGCTCTAAACATACTTGAAAAGCTAGAATATTTTGGTTTCAGCAAGAAAATATCCATGTTAGCGAATAATGTATCTGCAAGTTAAAAGATGTGGTAACAACTCAAAAGCATAAATCATTATCTCAAACAACTTTAGATAAATATTTTATTTCATCTTAAACCTTTAATATAATATAACATATTTTTTTTGCAATATACATATAATAATTACTATGTGGAGACAATTTTCCTTAAGACGAGAATTAGAAAAATTACAACTTATTACAATGTGAAGTTTATTTTTATTTATAACTATCTCAAATTGAAAATATAAATTTTTATAACTATTTAAAATTTATTTATATATAAAATATCACTATAGAAAAGTTTTACTGTATTATACTGTGATAAAATACTTGTATTTTTCATAAGAAGTTTTCTCATAGAAGACTGTTCGAATATTCTTTAATTTCTAAAGGGGTTTTGGGCATTTGGGCTGGATACATCCACCAATTACCATAGTCCACATTCCACAAGAGAAGGAACAGAATACTCAATAATTAATCAAATCGAGCAGCTGATTTGGATGCTTCTGTCCAGGTGTGTAAGCCAATTATATTTGGCAGTCAATTTCAGTGGATTTACATAGTCAAGTTTTTGATGAATTTTGCAACAATTTAAGTAGAATAATATTCATAATTTTAGAACAAATTTTAATAAATTTTAAGATCAAAGAAATATTTATTAATTTAACCAATGAAATGATAGTTTACACGAAAGTTTTCATTAATTCAAAGCCAATCATGCAGTGTCTACAGGGAAAAATATGATGTGATGGTTACAAAACTAGCCATTATAAATTTTGCTTCAAGAAAAATTTGTTTCAGAAGTCCAAGTAACAGACACTGGTACTAAATCAAATCATAATATTTCAACATAGATGAAAAAGTAACAACAATGAATGATGAAGAAATACTGTTTCATGTCAACATTAATAGAAATCATCTCAACCTCTTTTACAGAACTGTACAAAAAACAATGCCAAAGCAGAAGATTTAAATATAACATAGTGCGTAAGAGAATTCCATATTCAACTCGCAATTGCATTAGATCAAGCATGATCCATTATTGGATAGATAAAACTCATTGCAAGTTTACTAATTATAAACTGACACATTGCGTTTGTGAGAAAAAATTAGTGAGACGGATTTGTCAGTGTAGTACTACTCTTCCATATTTTTCTTTTCTTGAACAGACCTTGCACAAATGGCCAGATGGATATCAACACAGACACACTAACGTATAACAGCAACAAAAGGATTTAAATATACTGCTTGATGATAAAGTAACACTGATATTAAATCAAAATATCTTTTTCACCATTATTTGATGAACAAATAACAACAATGAAGATTTACTATTTCATGTCAACAATAACACAGATATTCTGAACCTCTTTACATAAATGTATAAAAAGTAAAGCCAAAGCAGCAGATTTGAATATAGTGAATAAGGGAATCCCATATTTTCCTTTCCTGAACAGACCTTGCACAAATGGCCAGAAGGATACCAACACAAACACACTGCCGAACAACTCCCCAAGCCCTGACCCTTGCCCGCTTGATTGTGGTAGTAACCTAAACAAGCTGATAGCCAATGCGGTCAGGTGCACCATTACAACCACCGTGATTGGTACAAAAACCGGTGACTCATCAAAGACAAATTGACCATCATCATCGTCCCCACCATCACCAGAAGTTGATTGGCCTTTTCGTGTAACTTCAAATTCTGTCTCTAATAATCTTAGGAGCTTCAGTACCGCATTTATTACTCCAAATAACCATGCACTCAATGTGATAATTCTTGCCATGCATTGGGTAATCCACCATGCCTTAATTGAGAAACCAGTTCGGATGATCTCTGATAGAGTATACAGGTTGTAGCTCACAAAGGAGGCAACAAAAATATATATGCCTGGTTCCTGGATCTGCAATAATTTAAGATATTACATTTAGTAAAATATTAATCTTGGATCTCTTTTATTCTAGTAACACGTGAAGACACATGTTAATTTGTGGATTGCAATATATCATCAGTCCTTACACTGGGTAAGAAATTGGAGTTGGTAATGAGGCAATAAGCTGGTAGAAGAGCGTAGCACAGCTCAGGAATTGAGCGTAATCCCCAAAGAAAGATCCACAAATACGCCAAGCACTGCCTAAATTGGAGCTTGCCTTTGAGGGTACCAAAAATGGGGTTGTGTTTGCTGAATAGAATCTCAAGCAGTCCAGTGGCCCACCTCTTTTGTTGGGTCATCGTTGCCGGCCCACCAGGTGGTGCACACCCTAGAAAGGCTGGAGGGTCAGGTGAGCAATACCCTGTTCTCCAGCCTCTATTGTGGATGGTCAACCCTGTTAAGATATCTTCTGTAGTGGATCCATACATCCACCCAAACTGAAACAGAAACCGTATATTACATTAGATGTGATTCTTCTTCAAAATTTGGGTGTTATTTGGACTTGAAATTGAATTTGTTTGCATGAACACTAATGGATCTGGGGATGAAAAACAGTGATGAACTCATGAACATGCTTGCTCAATATTACCTTTATACCCCAGCTAGTGCCGTACTCATAGCCACAACCTGCAACCTGGTGAGCTGCCTCAAGAGATTCCCATAGGTTGCTAGGATAATAATCTGTCTTCCCTTTCAAAGCATGAGCAGCTGATTTCATGAATTCCCTTGAGATTCCAAAATCCCTTTGTAATTCATTCTCATCTGCAAAAGGAAGACAGAACATTTAAGGCATTGGAGAAAAAAGTTACCCTTGAACCATTTATTTTTGTAGTAATTGTTCATGATCAAAGGCACACCATAGGTGATAATTAGCAGAGCAGACAGAGATATAAACCTGAGTAAACATCTCTTCCTTGAACTTCTACCTCATCCGGCCGTAGACCGTAGATAACTTTTCGTCTATGAAAACATCCTGTACCTTGATAAAAAGCTCCTTGAATTCCCACTATTCCTTTGCCCACATACTATATTATCAATTAGCTACAAAGTTAGGATCTTTAATGCAGCTTAAATATCTTTGGTATCTATTCTTACTCGATTTGTGAGTGAAAAAAAGAAAAGAAACATGACTCACTTCATGCAAAATCAGTAGTTGTTCGGGTCTGTCATAAAATAATTGCGGAGACTGAACAAATCCGCAGTCTCTTTCATTCTTGGAACCCAGCAGGAGACACATTGCCTGACGGAAAATCTGTGCGTTGTTGACAAACATGTCGCAGTCCACATTAAGCATGAATGGAGCGTTTGTCATCGACCCAGAGACTCTAGTCTATTTATCGTACAAAAAGTTAGAAATCAGAATCAGTTAAGATGTTGATTGGAGTTTGTTATTTATTTGGCCTAGAGGAACAAGAACAACTTACAAGCACATTCATAGCTCCTGCTTTGTAATGATGTTGATGTTCTGGCCGCTTCTCCCTGGATATGTAAATTAAATGTGGCACCGCATCTGGAAGACCCTCCTTGTTCTCCCATAGGACCTACAAAATGATTAATCTAATAAATTAAATGTTTGGGTTCTATAGAGGCTTAATCATCAGTTAATTTATATTATAATACTGGTTAAAGTGCCGAATCAAAGAAAAAAAGTTATTAAGTATATGCAAATCAATCAATTGTACGTACCTTGACTATTTCTGGATGGTTTCGGAGCTCTGTATTGGAAAAAACAACTAACTCACCAGTTAGACCAAAGGGAAAAGGCTGTTGCGTTGCATTTTCAATCTTTCTGCAAAGTTGCTCGTACTCATCCTATAAAAAAATGACTTAAAAATATAAATGAGACTCTAAGCCAATAAGGCCCCATAATTACAGCTTACAACTTTTTTATTTATTAATTGTTTGTTGTCTTATATAACTAGATTACAAACGTGAATTAAAAAAAATATTATTCAGACTCCCTATCCCACCAAAACAATATTTTTAGATAAAATTTCATTTACTCCAATAGAGACAAGGCACCGAGGCAGCTTGACCAGACGCTAAGATATGAAAAGCTTTATCTGTATCTCTTAACTTTTCTTTTACCTTCATCTTTTTCCATTCTTGCTGGAATTCCCCAGAATTAGCACTGGACGGTACAGACCGATCATCCAAGAAGCATCTAAAGGGAGCTCTAACTTGAACGTTATACTTCTTACAAAATGGTACCCAAAGGTTTGCGAATTTAGATGCTTCAACAAGAGAGTAGAAGATAAGAGGTGAGCAGGCATCATCCGAAACATAGCAAGCTAGTTTGTTAGCTGGATAATCGACTGCCAACAAAGATAGCACAGTGTTTACGGTGAGGATAGGTTGTTCCAGCACAGGATCAGCAGTTGTCACAAACATGTCCACTGGAGGAAGTTCTTTTACCCTGTTGAATTCAAATAGTAATTAGGACAACGGTAAAATGTATCAGAAAAAATAAAATAAAATTTATATTTGATCAAAGTTACTGTTGCTGGAGGCGTTCTGGGTATGTTTGGTATAGCATAGGAGTCCATCTAGAGCAAATAACGAGAACCCAGTTGAAAGTGAACCATGACTCGCATAAGAAAGCAAGAAACCAAGCAAGCCCGTTATCCTTGAGAGTGAGGAGACGATAAGTGAGGAGACAAAGGAGAAGCAACAAGATAGTCACATCTACAGCTCTTTGGGTAGTGTTTTTAATAAAAACTTTTTGAAACAGAGGGAGAGAGACAGGATTGGCCATGGACAAGAGATAATGAAAATTTCTTTTGGTGGCCTTGTTACTGGTTGGTGCTTGCAGGCTGAGTATAAGTTACATATGAATACGTATACATCGAAGCTGTTTAGTGTAATAAATCCCACATTGAAAGCGTATCGGGAAGGTCTTGGGCTTATAAATGGGGGGAGTCCTTTCACCTAATAGATTAGTTTTTTGAGTGTGAAACTCTCACCCCGTGATAAGTGGTATCAGAGCAGACCCAATCTATCTTTTGATGTCCTATCAAGCGTCCACACAGGGGCATTCACGTGTGATTGTGGGTCCATATAAAAGTAAAGTGGATGGGTAGGTAGGGGGCCCCATCCGTGACGAGGGTGTCACAGGATTGAGTGGGGGAGAATATAACAAATCTCATATTAAAAGCATATTGGGGAGGTCTTGGACTTATAAATGAAAGGAGTCTCTTGATGTCCTATCAAGCGTCCACACAGGGGCATTCACGTGTGATTGTAGGTCCATATAAAAGTAAAGTGGATGGGTAGGTAGGGGGCCTCATCCGTGACGAGAGTGTCACAGGATTGAGTGGGGGAGAATATAATAAATCTCATATTAAAAGCATATTGGGGAGGTCTTGGACTTATAAATGAAAGGAGTCTCTTCGCCTAATAAGTTAACCTTTTGGGTGTAAAACTCCCAACCGTGGCATTAGGCAGCTTTAGTTATTGTGGTTATTAAGTTATAGTTTTACTAACTTGTACGACTGTGTCTCTGTTACATATGTGGTGATGAAAGCATTATCTTATCTCTTCGAGGACTGAACCTTGAGTCATATAAAGTTGCTTGTTGTCACTTGTCACTGCTTTTGTTTGCCTTATAACCTCTTCTTCGCCGGGTCAGGAGACCACATAATTATTTTTTTTTTTTTTGAAAAAGTAAAAAGCTCTTCTCATTTGTTGAGAAATATGAATATTAGAGATGTTTATTGAAATTGTATCTTTCTAGTACCTAAATGGGAAGGGATATAGTTTAAATCTGTAAATTTCATGAGAAACGAAAGAAAGAAATGATAATAACAGATCTGTATAAAAAATAAAATAATGTGTATTTCATGTTTTAATTTACCATGGGGAATATTCTCCAAAATATCTTAAACCTTCATTCAAGCTTTTAGGCCACCAAACTGATATTCCTGTCCGCCAATGATTAATCTTCTCCAGTTTATGTAATATATAATTGCTTGCTCCCAGCTCAAGTTGGAACGAGATTGAACTGAATCTTACATATTTATATACTTTGTGCTTATTCCCCTCATTCTTATTAACAATTTGATGCATCCGTTGTCCATAGTTAGGTTAAACTTGTTTCCAGCTTCATTTATAATAAGTACTGAAAGAAGTTACATAAAAGATACGAATCTACGATGGCGGCTCAAGCTTACGGCCAATATTTGATATTGCAAGCAACATTGAGTGCTGGAGTCATAAATCTTCTCTTTTCTACTTTTGTGTCTATAATAATAGCTTAGCAAATTATATATTTCACCTCATCTAGGATTTTCTTGTTAATATAAACAAGATTAATCGAACATTTACTTGGAAATGGGAGCGATTTGGGTGATAATGTGTTTGAAAATGGCAGGATTTGGACCATTAATCACCAGTAAAGGACAAAGAAACCCGAATGCCCATCAGTTGGTGGTTGCTGTTGAGTACGACATTGCTAACTAGTCTGGTTGCCATTTCATTTTTCTGCCCGTGCGTGGAGTTTCGTATGGAACTGTTGCTCAATTACGGTTGGAGGATGGGACAAAATTCCTTAAAAGCACTTGACAATCACCATGTGAGATTCTGAATTATTGAATTTTTCATGTAGCTTCGAGAAGAGAGACGTATGCTAAGTAAGGCTGGATGTCAGAGGCAATGAACGCACATCTAGAGTTAATTGAAGCAACGTAAGATCCATTTTTAGTCTAATCTACTTCTATTCTAT
This sequence comes from Pistacia vera, assembly GCF_008641045.1. Taxonomy (NCBI): domain Eukaryota; kingdom Viridiplantae; phylum Streptophyta; class Magnoliopsida; order Sapindales; family Anacardiaceae; genus Pistacia; species Pistacia vera. The sequence continues at coordinate 141,628 of NW_022196883.1, forward strand.
GTGGAATGTCATATCTCATCTCCGTTAATTTCATCTACTTTAATTAGTCTTTCTTATTGTTCATTGAATGTTAAATAAATCAATGTTATTATTTACAATTTTTTTCATTTCTGATACCGGATATAAATTCTGTTAACATAAGAAAAAACAATAAATCAATGATATTACTTCTATTATATGTAGAATGACAGCGATTAATAGACTTATGTATGTTATGGTGTGTGCAAGGTCAATTATAGCATATACACTGAGAGTTGTGAGTAAGTATATGAGCAATTTAGGAAAGCAATATTGTGAAGCAATAAAATAGATTTTCAAATATTTGAGAGGTAGTACCGGTTCAACATTATGTCTTAGGAAGTCAAATTTAGAGCTACAAGGTTATCAGGATGTTGATATGACTAGTGATATTGATAACCGCAAGAGTATCACACGTTATGTCTTTGCATTAAGTGGTACAATAGTCAGTTGAGTTTCAAAGTTACAAGAGATTGTTGCTCTCTTTACTACAGAGACAGAAGATGTTGCTATGAGAAGAGCGCATTGTATTGTGATAGGCAAAATGTCATTCATCTAGCAAAAAACCCAGTCTACCATGCTAGAACAAAGCACATAAAAGTACAATACCTTTCATATCCTCAGCTTTGGAAGAAGGAGTTATAGCTTTCGAGAAGATTCAAGGGTGTTAGAAACCTGCTGATATGTTTACGAAGGTGATTACCATTGAGAAACTGGAGTTTTGTACAACTTTAGTTGAACTTCTTGCTTGAAGAAAGTTGAGTTGATGTTGCTGTTGATGGAAGTGAAGAATTGAAAACATATGTTGAATTAGTCTCCAAGTGGGACATTGTTAAAATTGTGGAGTCAAATTTGTTGGAAACATGACTCATTTAGCAAAATCCCACTTGGGGTAGAAATGAAAATAGAGAAAGGTTTAGGGACTTATATAAAATAGGCCAAAGGTTAGTATGTCCCACATTTCTTAGGAATGAAAGTGGGGGAACTTTTGAGGCCTATATATAAAGACCTAAGCCATAGTTATAAGCATCACAAATTGTATTTCTATTACACCCCTCTTGTATATGGTTCTTTCATTAAGGACCCTTTAATTGAAAAGTTTTGTTGTATCTCCCTTTTGTTTTGGGTAATTATTTTTATGCACATATAATTTGTGTATTTGTAGTATTACCCAAAAAGTTTGTAATATTCTTTAGAGATAGTGAAGTTTTCTTTTGCAGTGCCCAAGGACGTAGGTTATAATACCGAATCTCATTAATTCCAGGTATTATTTGCTTTGCATTTATTTTGGTCATTTATTTCTGTTTTAGTAGTTGTTATTATTATATTTAAATAGCTACCATTAGAGTTTATGTTTCCGTTGCATAACAAAATTCAATCTAAATTAGTATTGCATTAGGACACAACTTTTCCTAATATGTTTCTACATAGAATTGTGTTTTTTTTTTAGGAATACAATTAGGAATATGAATATAATTATATTAGGAATTAAAAATTAAAATCCCTATTAGGATATGGATTTTGAGTCTTATTAAGAATATATCTCATGTATTACTTATAAAAAATGGTTAAATCCTAGAGTTAGGTAATTGAATAGAATAGAAGACAAAGCCACAATTAGAGAGTGAGAGCCACCACAAAGAGGTTTAAAGAAAGCCAATTTGTGAGGTTTATGAGAAACTCTTATAATTTTTCTTCTTTTTCATAGTGAAATTCTGCAATTAGAAAAATAGACGTAGCTCTCATACAGAGGGTGAACCACTATAAATCTTGTATTTATGTATGCTTTATTTATTTGTCCGTTCGCTTTATTTTTGCTTTCATAGGGATATGAGATTTGCTAGCATCCGATTAAATCCCACAGCAAACAAAAGACTTGTCCGTTCATTAAACAGGTAAATAGAGAAAAACTTATATAACATTTGATTGGATAATCTCACCATACCATGTGATAAGATTGTCCTACATAAGTTTTTTTTTTTTGGATAAAAATAATTGAAACTGTTGATGTGTGTTTTTGCACCAACGAAACGTACGTGCGAAACGTTGTAGGGGCCAAGAAATCGCACGTGAAAGTAACGGATAAGAGAGAGTAAATGCAATGTAGACAGTTTTAAAGTGGTTCGGATGCTAAGGTAGCAAGTCCTATGTCCACTGATATTTGTATTGATGGTAGGGGTCAGGTCGCTATTAGCTGACTGACTTTACAATGATAATACAAGGTATCAATTGCTAAGAAAAGAGAGTATAATTAATCAAGCGAAAAGTGTGCGAATCCCTTTAATGAGAGATGAATTCCTAATTTATAGTCAGATGCCCTGAGGCAATGATCACTAAATCTGCAAGTTGGTGGGATTATCCATGCAAATCCTTCTTTATGTCACATTGCCCACCTTCCAGAGTGATTTGCGTGATTTAGAGCAGGGATTGGACACGTGGGAGCGCCACAGCCTCCTAACTAGCCTGACGCGCGCCCACTATCCTAACAGACGCAGACGGTGGCTGTTCCAATGATCTGACTTCTGCGGGCTAAAGGGTCCTGACGTCAACCCTTATATTTTTAGGCATAACAGAAGCCCCCTAGTTTTTAAGGTTTGAGGATTGAACCTTGGAAACTACAGGTCGTGCTGCGGTTAGATGATTTCTGAGAACTATCTGTTCGAAAGTAGGTCAGAGCGGCATATGCACGAGCGCGACCTCGCATGCTCAAGGACGAGCGACCTGGATCCTTCTAACGTCACCCATTTATTTTGGTAACAGGAAGGCATTTAATGAAGCCATCCCTGTGCTGACAGGTGTGCCCCTTGCGTGGTGAATGCCAACCAATCACATTTAATGCCTTGCATGCTGAAACAGTGCGCTTTACCAGGACATTAAATGCAATATGCGTTGGAACGGTACACCTTACTAGAGCATTAAATGAAGATTTGAGACGCAATTAATGCTCTGAGAGAGATATGGCCGTCGTTTAAGCTTTTCGACTGGAAAGATGAAAGTTTGACTTCATCCAGTCGTTTCGTTCACCCTTCCTCGCTGATGAGTGACACGTGGCCAAGATCAATGGTAAAGAATTTTTACCGCTCGAACGTCGTTTCGATTTCAAGGAATTCAAACGCCGACCCACACACTATAAAAACCACGAATCGTTCTCAGGCAATGCTACCAAAGCTTTTTTCATAGAGAACAAAAGATTTTCACAGGCCAAGAACCTTTGTCTTCCAGACTTGCATTTTTCCGGCATCTGAAGCAGACACCGTCGTCGTACTCCGAGAGGTAAGGGTTTTCTTGCCACCATCTCATTTTTTCCATGAGTTAATGGCGTCGATCTTCCGGTAGCCCATCGGAGACTAGTCGTCTGTGCCGGGTTCGAGCCGCGAATGGTGGCTCAAACCATGTTGCTAGGGTATTTATTTAGGGTTTAGGGAGTTTATTTCCTCCAATGTCATCGTACGATATAGCGTACGAAGACCAAATAATCCCTCTGCTTGTTGCTGTTGTAGACTGGCAAAATAGACCCCTCGGATACCAGACCTGAGCAGGGAACCAGCTCGTCCCCGCATGGTGCTCCTAGCATCCCTCTTGAGGTTTTCTTGGTACTCACCGAGGAAGAACTTGAGAGGGTAATAAACCAGTTCGGCATCGAAGTGGATGTATTCTACGACCTGACGCACTCGTCGCGATACCCATCAAAAGGCCTGGCCGCGATCTCTGAGGAGATTATCAAGGGTGGAGGACTTATCCCCCTGCACCCTTTCATCAGGTCGTTTTTGGACCACTTTGGGGTCGCACCGATGCAACTGACCTCGAACACGTATGTCATTGCTGTTGCAATGTACATCGCGTGCCAGGAAAATGGACTGGGTGAGCTGACAGCCTTGGAGCTCGGCTGCTCGTATTATCTGAAGAAGAGCAAGGATAAGGATTCGTATTACTTGTCCAGGCGACCTACGATCGCCGACGGGATACACAGTTATCCCAGCAACGCGGGGGCCTACGAAACGAAGTTTTTCTTCTTTCGTTATGATGGCCATTGCCATTTCCATTTCCAGGATCCGAGTAGGCATCTTCTCTTTGTTTGTATTTCTGTTTTGTTTTTGGCGAACTCATCGCGCTCGAAGCGTGTTCGCTCTAACGACCTGATTTTTCTTTCTTGACAGTTAACAAGACAACTGAAATAGGGCTGCTCCATGACAGAAGAAGAATCTTGCAGTTCGGCTCCCTTCCTGAGGACAAGCGTGACGCGAGGACACTTATGACAATCCCAAATTTGCGAAAGTACGGTTTCTTTAACGCCAGCGCGTCGTTAGAGCCTCTACCATGTAAGTTTCTCTAACTTATTCTTTTCTTGGTTGTGGGACAGAATGCCTTTACTAACTTTGCCTTGCATGCAGCAACAACCATGCCACCGAAGGAACCAGAGCAACCTCGTCGAACGCACACCAACTTTCCTTGGACGAAGAAAGCTAAGGCGGCCGAAGCTGCACGAAAAGTCCCCCAGGCTGAGGGTGTGATCCCGAGCCAAATGGCGCGGCCTTTCGGAATGTCCTTGCCACAGCTGGCAGAGGACGCACCGACGCAAACCACGAAGGTCGCCCAACCGTCACCTGCTCGGCCAAGGATAAAAACCATGGCTCAGCGAAAAAAGAGGAACCAGATTCAGGCCGAGGAATTAGAGACAGAATCTGAAGGTGAGCAACCAGGGAGGTCGCACCCGGACGAGAGCAAGTCGGGCAAGGCGCCTATGGACGACACGACGGCTGCTGAGGCCGCGAAGAAGGGTCCCCCAGTGTTGGACTCACTGGGGAACCTGCCGGAATTCCTGCAGCCGATGGTGTATGCCCTGCTAGAATGAGGACTCTCGGAATCTTTCGAGCCATTCGCAAGTTCCAGCAACGTGGACCTAATGTCCACATCGATCCATCATTTAAGCAAGGTGAGCGAACTGTCCTCGGCGAGGGCTTAACTTAGCTTCTTTTAGTTAACTAACTCTTTCTTCTTTTGTTCGCAGGCTCTTCTTTCCATGAGAATGTCCATGGAAAAAGTACAACTGGGAGCCATGAAGGGAGGTGCTACCCTGAAGGAGGAGAACGCAGTGCTTAAGCGAAACTTAGAAGCTACCGAAGCAGAGAGAAACCTGTCTCTCGAATCGGTGAACAGTTATTTGAACGAAAGAAATGTGGCTCTTTGCACGGTGGATTTCCAGAAAGCGCAGCTCGAGAAGCAGGGAGAGGAGATAAAGGAGCTGTAGAGGACCGTATCCAGATTCTCCAGATTGGTCGGGGAGAAGGACATGGAGCTGAAAACGACCTTCTTGCAGGTCGCGCAAGCAGAAAAGGAGAAAGAGGCCTCTGAGAAGCTAAGACAGGCTCTTGTAGTTGAACTTCAGGAGAGTCAAGGGAAAGTTGCTTCTTTGGCAGAGAAGCTCGAGGAGAAGGCTGCCGAATGGGCAATTGACTCCATTTATGCCTTGCGACCAAAGAATCCTCTTCTTGACATGTCCGACCTCCCAGCAGACTGGCAGGAAACACTCATGTCCATGGCTCGAGAGGACGATAAAGCGACGACCTTCCGACCAGAAGGTTCTGGACACGCAGCGGACAAACCCTCAACTGACCAACCCTAGGACAAGGAGGTCGGCCCTGTAGGGGTTGGATTAGGTCTTGCAGTCATGTTTTCTTTCCTACTATACTCCATAGTAATGAAATACATTTTTGCCTTTACAATTTTCTGTTCGCTTTATCATACATAAGTTCTTTCTGATCGTTTACATTCATTGAATCAAACATAACTTATTTGCATGAAAAGATCATACATAGAGATTGTTTACAAACGCTCAAGATAAAAACTTTACAAAGAAATGACTTACAAAAATCAGAAATTAATTTACAAGGAAAGCTGAGTTCGGAATTACTGATAGTATGGCCGAAGATGCTCAGCATTCCAGGCCCGAGGTACCTTTGAACCGTTTAGCCTTTTGAGATGATAAGTCCTCGATCTGATTACTTTATCAATGCGGTACGAACCTTCCCAGTTTGGCCCTAAAACTCCTGCACTTGGTTCTTTGGTCCCGAGGAGAACTTCTTTTAACATCAGGTCGCCGACCTGGAAGTCTCTTCGCCTAACCTTTGAATCAAAGAACTTTTTCGTGCGTTGCTGATAGGCTGCTATCCTTAGCGAAGCCTTGCTACGATGTTCTTCGATAAGGTCCAAGCTTGCCCTTATGAGTGCTTCGTTATCGGCCTCATTGTACAAGTCTCTCCGAAGTGAACCAGTTCCTACCTCGACGGGGATCATTGCTTCGCACCTGTATGCCAGTGAAAAGGGGGTTTCCGAGGTGGAGGTCCTTGGAGTTGTTCGGTATGCCCATAGGACTTCGGGGAGGTCGTCGGCCCAATTCTCTTAGCTGTGCCAAGTTTTGCCTTCAGAGTGTGCTTGATAGTTTTGTTGACAGCTTCAACTTGGCCATTTGCTTGCGGTCTTGCCACAGAGGCAAATTTCTTATGGATGCCCAGCTCGTCACAAAACTGTTTGAATTCCTCATTGTCGAACTGCTTTCCATTATCTGAAATAAGGGTGTGAGGAATTCCAAAACAGCACACAATATTCTTGAAAACAAAGTCCTTCAGCTTTCTGGTTGTGATCGCGGCTAGCGGTTCGGCTTCTACCCATTTAGTGAAGTAATCTACCGCGACCACGACATATTTGACTCCCCCTTTTCCAACTAGCAAGGGGCCAATGAGATCAATCCCCCACATGGAAAAAGGCCAGGGGCTAGTCATAGTCACCAGTTCGTGGGAGGAAGCTCGCGGTATGCTTGCGAACCGCTGACATTTATCACATTTCTTGACAAAGTCGTAAGCGTCGTCTTGAATTCGGGGCCAATAGTACCCTTGACGAACAACCTTGTTTGCAAGAGATCGTGCGGCAGTGTGATTACCGCAGATCCCTTCATGAATTTCCCTCATAATGTAGTCCGCTTCTTCGCTGGTTACACATCGAAGGAGGGGGGCACTGAATCCTCTCCTATACAGCTGGTCCCCGATGAGGGTATAGTAAGCGGATCTTGTTCGCAAGACCCTTGCCTCGACCTTGTCGTCCGGTAAGATCCCATTCTTGAGGTATAGAAAAATGGGAGTCATCCAGGAATCAGAATGAGTCACATTCACGGCTTGTTCGATCAGGCTGATACTTGGGGTTTCGAAGAGCCGAACAGGAATGCTATCTAGTGCCTCTGAGTCCAACGACGAGGCTATCCTTGCCAGGGTGTTCGCCACAGAGTTGTTGTCTCTGGGAATCTGAGTGATTTCAAAATGTTTGAATGGCTCAAGTGCGGCCTTAGCTTCTTTCAGATAACGGACCATGTTCTCTTCCTTGGCTTGATATTCCCCCAAAATTTGGTTGATGAACAGCATTGAATCGTTGTGCACACTGATCGCGGTCGCGCCCATTTCTCTAGCCAATGGCAACCCGGCAAGCAGAGCTTCATACTCAGCCTTGTTGTTGGTCGCTTTAAATCCGAACCGAAGAATGCCATGAATGCGGGCCCCTTCGGGGCTCAAAAGAAGGAGACTGGCACCGACCCTTTTTCTATTCGATGACCCGTCGACGTAGAGACTCCAAGTCGACAAGTTCTTAATATCTTCCTAAATGGCTTCGCCAGGCTGTTGCTCGATCGGAAGATAGGAAAATTCTGAGATGAAGTCAGCAACTGCCTGCCCGTTTATAATTGATCTCGGCTTATACTTAAGATCGAACTGACTTAATTCCATGGCCCATTTAAGTAGTTTACCCGATGCTTCTGGCTTTTGAAGGACTTGTCTGAATGGATAGTATAGGCGTGGAAGTAAGGTCGCAGCTTTCTAGAGGCGATTAGCAGGGCATAGGCTAATCATTCCATTTCTGGATATCGCATTTCGGCATCTGTCAGGCGCTTGCTCGCATAGTACACTGGCCACTACGCCTTTTCCTCTTCCCGAATCAAAGCTGCACTGGCTGCGAACTGAGAAACGGACAGGTACAGAAGTAGGATTTCTTGTGCTCGTAGCGAGGTTTCTTCCCTTTTCGCTAATCATCAGCGTCCCCTCTGCGATCAGCTCTTCTACTTTCCCCCCGACCGGACATACTGCTTGATGCGCCAGGGTCACGACGGCGTAGTGCCACCAACGAATTTTCTATTCGGAGGTATTTCTCCGCAAGGTTTTAGAATCCTGTGAGGGAGACATCGTCCTCAGCTTGTAACTCCTTCCACAGGTCGGTTTGTGGGCGAACCCCGGCTATAATGAGAGTCTGAACAGACTCTTCGGGAGTATGAGCCACTTTGTTGAGTTCCCTGTGGAAACAGTCAATGTAAGACTGGAGGGATTCATCCCTTTCTTGCCTTATGTTGCTAAGGTAGCTCAAAGGCATTGAAAACTTCCGATTCGCTTGAAAATGCCTGAGGAACGTCGTGCTTATCTGAGGCCACGAACTGACCGACCCTACTGGGAGCGACCTGAACCATTGTTTGGCATGGGAGGTCAATGTTACTGCTAGACAGCGGCATTTCGCCAAGTCTGAGACCTGGTGGAGCTCCATCAGGTCGTTAAATTCATACAGATGATCCTGCGGATCGGAGTTTCCATCAAACGCCCGCATGTCGGGCATCCTGAATCCTGGCGGGAGTGGAGCGGCTAACACTTCAGGAGAGAAGAGGGACGCAGATGCGACCTGTCCCTGCTCATTTTGCTGGGCCCTTAGCCTGTCTAGAGCTTGCTGCAGGTCTTCAATTAGCGGCAACGGAGCCGTTTGGGGGTTGCTTTCACCCACGCGAGTTCAGTTCTCGCAGTTACTATTGAGGAATGCCCGGAGGTCGGGCTCTTCTTCGCCTCAGCTGGCTGTTCCAGCCACTCTCGACACACGCTGACTAGAGGCGTGCGATGGCGATGAGAGGTACAGGGTATTCTCACGACCTTCGCAGTGGTAAGAACCGCCCCGCGAAGTGTGTGACCCTTTCGCACGGTGGCGACCAAGATTGACTTGCTGACGGTGATAAGAATCGACCCGTCCAGCACTTTTATGGGTACGTACCTACGACGTGGCGTGGGACAGCTTAGGCTGCGTCCTTTCATCGATTCTCAACGAGACTGGTATTCTGCTTGGGACGCGGTCGGTGTTTGTTGGCCCTTTGGAGCCCGTGGGCTTGCTTTTTGCCACTTGCTTACCCTTTCACCTTCGCGCTGCAGTGCTCGTGGCATGGGCTATTTCCCTTTGCCGTGCTTTCGCGCCATCTGCAGGCGTTTTTGGCGGTTGTACTGTCGCAGCTGACTTGGATGGCGCGCCTTGGTCCAAACGGTCCAACCTTTGGTTGACCGTCTGGAGAGTATTGTCAAACCTTTCTAGGTAGCTTCTTATAGCGGGGTCAAGCTGTGAGCTGGACGGGATGTCTCCCACATCATTCTGCGAGGCTGAAGGTTTTTTGGAAGAGGTATCCCCCTGAACTTGGGGGGAACCCTGAGTGCCTTGGTTGGTTTGCTCATGTTTTGGCTGGCGGGCCATTTGTTGCTGTAGGACCGGTACGTTGGAGACTCTCCTGATGAAGGATGAACACTAAATCAGGTCCTCCTTCTAGTGCCAAACTGTTGATGCGTGTTTTTGCACCAACGAAACGCACGTGCGAAACATTGTAGGGGCCAAGAAATCGCACGTGAAAGTAATGGATAAGAGAGAGTAAATGCAATGGAGACAGTTTTAAAGTGGTTCGGATGCTAAGGTAGCAAGTCCTACGTCCACTGATGTTTGAATTGATGGTAGGGGTCAGGTCGCTATTAGCTGATTAATTACACTCTCTTTTCTTAGCAATTGATACCTTGTATTATCATTGTAAAGTCAGATGCCTTGAGGCAATGATCACTAAATCTGCAAGTTGGTGGAATTATCCATGCAAATCCTTCTTTATGTCACATTGCCCACTTTCCAGAGTGATTTGCACGATTTAGAGCAGGGATTGGACATGTGGGAGCGCCACAGCCTCCTAACTAGCCTGACGCGCGTCCACTATCCTGACAGACACAGACGGTGGCTGTTCCAATGATCTGACTTCTGCGGACTAAAGGGTCCTGACGTCAGCCCTTATATTTTTAGGCATAACAGAAACCTAATACAAACATAAAAATGATTCAAAACAACATCAAATTTATATATATAAACGACGTTGAAAGACAATGGAAATTTGAGTAATGATTCCATGAATCTTTTTTCAGATTTGGAAATATTAATTTGACAATGTTCACAGGCTTCAGCATTAAGACAAAATTGATGATAAAATACCTATGATGTTTAAATTAAGCAATTAATATAACTTTTACATTTGAGTAAAAGCAACAATGATGAAGATCAAATATTTCATATCGTCTCAATCCTAGGATCTTCTTTTAAAATCTACACCAATATACAAAAAATAATGCCAAAGCAGCAGATTTAAATATGGTGGATAAGGGGATCCCATATTTTCCTTTCCTAAACAGACCTTCCACAAACGGCCAGAAAACTACCAACACAAAAACACTGCAGAAGAACTCTCCTAGGCCTGACCCCTGCTTCACCGATAGTGGTCGTGAGCCCAAAAAGCCAGTAGCCAATGCGGTTAGGTGCACCAGCACAACCGTTGTGACTGACACAAAAACCGGGGACTCATCGAAGATAAATTTATCTTCATCATCATCACCACCATCACTAGAAGTAGATTGACCTTTCTGTGTAATTTCAAAAACCATCTCAGATAATCCTATGAGCTTGAGTATCACGTTTATTACTCCAAACAACCACGCAGTTACAGTCACAACTCTTGCCATACGTTGGCCAACCCACCATGAATAAACTGGGAACCCAGTTCGAATGAACTCTGATAAAGTATACAGATTGTAGATCACAAAAGGAGCAATAATAAAATATATGCCCGGTTCTTGGACCTGCAAAATTTGGACACATTTTAAACAGTTAAAAAGAATGAATTTTTTTGTTACGTGTATGGATTTGTAAGCATACGACACCAATCAAGCTAATATTGAATGCAAATTGACAAGATGCATGGCCGATGTGACAGCTAGCACAATGAATGACAATATAAACATATCATAGACTGGTCACAACTTTTTATAATTCATTGAACGGTCGCCATAACTGGAAATTTGACAAAGTAGTGAACATCCAGGTCCAGCACGACCACTAAATGACTACGACAAGTCTGTACCAGTGTTCTGAAAACCAGACCGGATCAGATCGGTTCGATTGTGAGTCGACGATATCTCCAGTCTAGTATCTTTTAAAAACAGGTATTTTTAGTTAAATCGGATTGAGCCGCGGTTGGACCACTGGAATAGTGCCGAGTCGCGGTCCAATCGCGATCCAATCGCAACTCAATCCCGCCAGATTTCGACATTGTTCGACAGAGAAAATACCACCATTCGACTTGACGGCATCTCCACGACAAAACCAATCCATTTTCAGTGGCCGTCGTCCAACCTTCGTCGCTCGCCGTCCACCTAAAGTTCACGCTCGCCGTCAGACTTCCTTCTTGATTCCGGCAATTTCTGGCGCTGATGGAACTCCCTAACACCACCATCAGATTCGCCGGACCTATATATCAAAAGCCCCATGATTCCAAACTTCGATTGGCTGTTGATCGTTGCTGCCGCCACCACTCACCAGTTTCTTCGCGCGACAGGGGTGTTTTAGACAGATTTCAAACCTTAAGGGAGCATTATAGGGGTGTTTTTGATGAATTTCAAACATTTAGGGACTAAAAAATTTTACAGGATACGATCCAACCGACCGATCCAACCAGAAACCGGACCCTTGAACAGGTCATATTCTGGTCCAGTTTTCAGAACATTGGTCTGAATATCTTTGTGAATAAACATCTGATGCAAAAATTATTGAGCTGTTGCATTCAGAAAAGGACAGACGATGATAAGTCCACAGCCCTTACCTTGGGCAAGAAATTGGAGTCGGTGAGGATGCAATAGGCTGGAAGAATATCATAGCAAAGCTCAAAAATGGAACGTAAACCCCACACAAGCAACCACAAATACGCCAAGGACTGCCTGAATTGGAGCTTGCCTTTGAGAGTACCAATTATCGGATTGTGTTTGCTGAAAAAGATCTCAAACAGTCCTGTGGCCCATCTCTTTTGTTGGACCATCATTGCAGGCCCACCAGGTGCAGCACACCCCAGAAAGGCTGGAGGGTCTGGTGAGCAATACCCTGTTTTCCACCCTTTTTCATGGATGGTCAATCCTGCTAAGACATCTTCTACTGTAGATCCATATATCCACCCAAACTGATACACAATAACATCCATATATAATGTTAGATGTCACACCTTGGTAGTTGTTTGGACTTAAAAATTCAATTATGATAAACTAATGTGTTTATTTGCCCTAATGGATTGATGAAAATAAATACTCAATAAGAAGCTGTTCAAAATGTTTTCTCCTTACCTTTTTACCCCAGCCAGTACCGTACTCATAGCTACAACTTGCAACTTGGTGAGCTGCCTCAAGAGATTTAGACAGGTTGCTGGTAAAATAATCTGTATTCCCTTTCAAAGCATGAGCGGCTGATGTTATGAATTCCTTTGAATTTCCATATTCTTTTAGTAATTCATAATCATATGATTTTCCTGCAAATGAAGTCAGACATTTAAGAAAATATGTATTGTAGAAAAAATTTACCATACATTTTTTGGGGTGTGCGAAAGTTCAATATAGGTGAAAATTAGTCTAGCAAATTAAAGAGATGTATAGAGTAACCTGAATTTACATCTTTACCTTGATTTTCTACTTCATCCGGCCATAGACCATAAATAACTTTTCGTCTATGAAAGCATCCTGTACCTCCATAGAAAGGTCCTTGAATTCCCACTATTCCTTTCCCGACATACTATATAACATAAGCAAAACAGTACATAAATAATTTGTAATAGAGTTGGAATCTCGATCTACACGCTCAATTATTCTTAGGTAAGAGTTAAAAGAACAGAAAATTTTTCATTTGTATTTAAATAAAGAAAAATTACTCACTTCATGCAAAAGCAGCAAGTCCTCTGGTCTATCATAGAAAAATTGTGGAGACTGAACAAATCCACAGTCTCTTTCATTCTTGGAACCGAGCATGAGACACATTGCATGTCGAATAATCTGTGTGTTGTTGACAAACATGTCGCAGTCCAAATTAAGCATGAACGGAACATTTGTCATCAACCCGGACACTCTAGTCTGTTTGAGATAAAAAAAATTAGAAAATAGAATCATAAGATGCTAATTCAAAAATTGTGTGTATCAAGTTTGTGATTAATCTAGCCTAGAGTCAAAAAAACAACTTACAAGTACATTCATAGCTCCTGCTTTGTAATGATGGGGATGCTTTGGCCTCTTCTCTCTGGATATGAAAATTAAATGAGGCACCGCATCTGAGATACCCTCCTTGTTCTCCCATAGGACCTATAAAAGGATTAGTCTAGTTAATTGAATCTTTTGGTTCCAGAGAGGCTTAATCATCCATTTATATTTTAGTACTGGCATCAAGTCAATCCGATTAACCAAGTGCCTATGGAAGACGCAAAAATATGTTAAGTGGCATGGAATTGGCTATGCTACTTGAACAGTGGCTACCTTGACTATTGCTGAATGGTCTCGCACTTCAGTATTGGAGAAGATAGCCAACTCGCCAGTCAGACCAATGGGAAAAGGCTGGTGCGCTGCATTTTCTATACTTCTGCAAAGTTGCTCGTACTCTTCCTATAAAATTAGACATATAAAAAACTAAATAAATAAGATAATGCTATCAGACAATAACGACCAGTAGGCGTGCAACAGTTCGTTGTTTGTGTCTGTATTCATTTAGGATTATCGACATGAAAAAAAAATTATTGAGACTGAATATTATTGCACGAATATCTCGATAAAGTGAATTTCTTTTTAATAAAATATCTTTCCATTAGTATATGCCAAAACAGTGCAGGTTCACATGACACATAAAAATCGATTAGATGAGAATTTTCGTACGTAACCTTTCTTTTACCTTCATATTTTGCCATTCCTTTTGGAAATCCCTAGAATTTGAAATGGACGGTTTAGACTCATCCAAGAAGTATCGAAAGGGAGCTCTAACTTGAACATTGTACTTCTTACAGAATGGCACCCAAAGCTTGGCAAATTTAGATGCTGCAACGAGAGAGTACAAGATAATAGGTGAGCAGTCATCATCCGAGACATAGCAAGCCACTTTGTTAGCTGGATAATCAACTGCTAACACAGATAGTACTGTGTTCACTGTGAGGATAGGTGGCTCTAGCACAGGATCAGCCGTTGTTACAAACACGTCTACAGGTGGAAGTTCCGGCACCCTGTTGAGTTGAAACTAATATAAGAACGATATTAGAAATGAAATATATGTTGTGATTAATGAAGTTTATTTGTTACTGTTGCTGGAGGCGTTCGGGAATGTATAACATAGGAGTCATCTGGTGCAAACAATGAGAACCCAATTGAAAGTGAACCATAACTCGCATAAGAAAGCGAGAAACCAAGCAAGTCCATGATTGTTGAAAGATAGGAGACGAAAGAGAGGAACAAGATAGTGACATCTACACTCTTTGTATGTGTTTTTAGGAAAAACTTTTCAAATAGAGGCACATAAATTATTGGATTAGCCTGTCGAAGATGTAGTGTTGTTTTGGCGGCCGAGTGACCTTGTTAATGGCTGTGGAAGTTTATATAGTAGTAGTATCAAGTTTTTTTAGTATTGTTATTGTGTTAGGATATTAAAGTAGTTTGGGATTTACTGATTTACCCTTACCTGTATTATAAAAGGCTGTACGGTGACAGTTATACATTTTAACGAAAATTTCAGTCTTCTTCTTCACTTCCTCTGTTTCTTTTCATCTCACTAGGTTTACATTTCCTCTCTAATCAACTTGGTACCAAGGCCACTGACCAATGTGCAAATGGCCGATCCATCCACATTTTCTTCTTCCTTTGACAAAGCAAATAACGATTCAAGTCTCAAACACTCTTTTGATCAGTCAATTTCTCCAATCTTCTTCTTTCTCCTCTTCAACACTTCCGGTACTCACCAAAATTGACAAGAGATAACCACCGTTTCTGGAAATCACATTCTGTTTGCCGTTGGAGCTCAGACTCGAAGAACACCTCTTGGACTCGTATCATGTCCAGCACCCTTTGTTCGTGTTCAAGTGGATAGCTCAAGTTCAGAGGTTCACAAAAAACCTAGTTCAGAGTATTACTTTGGAAAAGAACTGATAAATTGCTGGTGAGTTGGTTTTATCTTCAATATCGAGTCTATGTTTTCTGCGATCTCTAGTGTCAGTTTGCAACCGAGATATGGCTGACCTTGAAAAGAATTTCTTACCGAATCGAAAGCTAAAACACTGCATGTTAAAGTCTATTGCAAAACACGAAAAAGGATGGTTTAAGTATGCATGCTTATTTCCTAAAGATGAAAAGTTATGCTGAGAGTTGATTGCTAGTGGTGTTATTATCACCGATGAAGAGTTGTTGAATTACATATTGGATGGTTTAGATTCTGAATATGATGCGGCAGTTGTTAACATAACGACTAGGCTTGAATCATGGTTGATCCGATAACTGTGCAAGAAGCTCAAATGTTATACAGAAGCTAGAACTTAGACTGGAGAAAGCTAATAGTACAATGAATTCCTTGGTTCAGAATGAATTTCATAGCAGTTCAGCTAATATTGCTAGTCTATCTACGAACAATGAACAGACGAAGTTACAATCTGTACCACATTTCTCTACTGATCTAGCTCCAACCTCACAATCCTCTAAGTTCAACCAATCTAGTAACCAGTCATACGCTGCACCTAATCAGAATTCAGTAGTGATGCCCCCTCTCAGAATCAATTCATGCCACCTAGAATCAATTCTTTACTTCACAATTTGCTGGAGGATATTCTGGTGGCAGAGGAAGAGGTCGTGTAGGAGGAAGAAACAGATTTATCTGTCAAGTGTGTGGTAAAACTGGTCATGGTCTTTGAACTGCTACCATAGTTTGATGTTAATTTCTCAGGAAACTCTTCAATGCTACGGACAATTTTATCCTCATGGATTTGCAAGAGCACTTGAACCTTATCATGGAGGGTTTTATCCTTCCATACCTCCTCAGCACTACTCACAAACTGCCAATGCAGGCCGTTGCCACCATTTCAGAGCCAGTTACCACCATTTCAGAATGTCTATCAAAATCAAACAACCCCATTTTCAACAACCTCTGAACTTCCTCTAGCAACACTGGCTTACTGTCTAATGTTGGCCTCAATAGTCTATACAGGTGTTTATGCTCAGTCTCAGACTTATGATCAGGCACACAATCAGACTCCAGCAGCCATTAACACATAGCCCCACCATCCACTGTAAGAGATGCTACTTGGTACATGGACTCTGAGCAACAGACCATTTTACCTCTGATTTTCCCAGCTGACAACAAGCTCCAATTACACAGGAGGAGAACACTTCAGGTTGGCATGGTGAGTTGCTAACTATTTCACATACTGGTTCTGCTATATTAGCCTGTTCATAAGGAATTTGTATCTTGAAATGTTTTGTTTGTTCCTAATATTACCAAAAATTTACTTAGTGTTTCCAAATTAACTGAGATAATGATGTCTTGGTTGAATTTTTCAATGATCATTGTGTTGTTAAGGACAAATCCTCCACAACACCCTTCTCCAAGGAGTTCTTAAAGCTGGTCTGTACCAACTTCAAACTCCAGTTTGTCCTACTTCCATTGCAGCTTTGTCTCCCTTGTTGTCCTCTTCACACAATGTTCAACATCATAGCACCAGCTCTGCCTCATTTCCTTGCTCTTCCAATCAAGGTCTTCTTGATTTATCTCAACACATCACCTTTGATTTCTCCAACTCTCAATAATTGTAATGAAGATGTGTACGTTCATAGGGGCAAAAATTGTAGAGAATACACTGATCTTGCCATGTATTCTAGTTTGTCTATTCCAAGCAATGTACCCTCTTTTGATGTAGCACCTAATAAATGAAAGTACTGTTTTGCAATCTTCTGTTCTTGACAAGGTTGTTACCACTAGTTAGATAGTTTTCAATCTTTTCCTGTCCAAAAACTGACATTATGATATGGCATAAAGGCTGGTCATCCTAACTTCTTAGTCCTACTAAAATTCTTAAAAATTTGGAGATCCCCTTTCACACAAAACTGACCTCACATTTTGTACAGCCTGCCAATATGGTAAATTGCATCAATCTACCTATCCAAAATCTACCTTTCAAGCCTCTAAACCTCTCAAACTTGTATACTCGGACCTTTGGGGACCTTCACCTATTCCTTCACCTGAAGGTTTAAATACTACATCCAATTTTAGATGATCATACAAGATTCACCTGGATTTTTCCTCTGAAAACCAAATCTGAAACTTACACCATCTTCACTTAATTTCATAACTTGTTGAGAAACAATTTGACACCTCCTTAAAATGTGTTCAAACTGATTGGGGGGTGATATAGGAGTCTAGTTCCTTATTTCAAGCCAATGGTATCTTGTTTAGGCATCCCTGTCCACACACCCACCTCAACAAATGGGAGGGTAGAGAGGAACATAGACAACTAGTTGAACAAGGATTAACTCTTCTTGCACAAGCTGGCATGCCATTAAAATTTTTGGTGGTATGCATTCCAAACAGCTGCCTATCTTACAACAGACTTCCCACACAGGTTTTGAACAATTTTTCACCCTTTCAAAGACTGTTTCATACTGTCCCTAATTACTCTGCCATTAGAGTGTTTGGTTTGTGTGTTTATAAAAAAAAAAAAAAAAAAAAAAAAATCATTAAAAAAAAAAAATATAAAAAAAAATAAAAAAAAACATAATACAAAAACAAAAAAATATGAAATCAAACCACAAAAGAAAAATCAAAAAATAAACATACATATTTAAAAAAATAAAAAAAAAAAAAAAAAAAAAAAAAATAAAAAATATAAATATAAATCAAAATTTAAAAAAATCATATAAAAAAACAAGCAAAAAAAAAAAAAATAAAAAAATAAAAAAAAAAAAAAAAAACCAAAAAAATAAAATATTAAATAAGAAAATACAAAAAAAAAAAAAAAAAAATGTAAAAGAATATTAAAAAAAATTATATTAAAAACAAACACAAACAAAAAAAACCAAAAAATTAAATAAATAAATAAAAACTTTTAATAAAAAAAAATAAAAAAAAAAAAATAATAAAAAAAAAAAAAAAAAAAAAAAAACATAAAAATCACTAAAACAAAATAAAAAAAAAAAAAAAAAAAATAATTAAAAAATAAAAAAAATACAAAAAAAAAATAAAAAACCAAAAAAAAATAAAAAAAAAAAAACGCATAAAAAAAAAAAAAAATAAAAAAAAAAAAAAACTAAAAATAAAAAAATAATTAAAAAAAAAAAAAAAAAAAAAAAAAAAAAAAAAAACAATTAAATAAAAGAACCACCAAAAAACATAAAAAACAATAAAACAAAAAAAAAATTAAATACAAAAAAAAAAATTAAAAAAAAAAAAAAAATATAAAAAAAAAAACAAAAAATAAAAAATTACAAAATAAAAAAACAAATAATTCAAAAACAAAAAAAACAACAACTAAAAAAAAAAAAAAAATAAAAAAAAAAAAAAAAAAATAAAATATAAATACAAAAAATCAAAAATTTATTCATAAAAAAAACTAAAACAAATAATAAATGCACAACAAAAAAAACTAAACTACAACTAAAAAAAATAAAAAAAAAAACAAAATAAAAACCAAAAAAAAGAAACAAAAAAATAACTAAAAAAAAATAAAAACAAAACACGTATCCTAAATATTAACCCGCAACCAAAAATCCTCAAAACAAAATCAACGTTTTATATAAAAATAATAAACCACCCCTACAAAAATTTCAACAACACACCAACCACAACCTCTTAACCCAAAAACTTTTCATAAACCAACATAAACATTCCACCCAATTTCCAAACCCAAATTACCACAAACCAATAACTACAAACAAAACACTCAGCCCCCCTTCATAAAAACAACCAAAAAAAAAATGTACCAAAAACCACCAATCAAACCAAAAAAAAAAAACAAAACACGAATACCATACATAAAAAACATAAAAAACCACAAACTCCCACACAAACTACAACCAAAACACCCCCAAAACCACAATACACAAACAACAAAAATTTAAAAAAACAATCAACAAAAACAATACATACCACCATCTTAACAAAACCATCCACTATAAAACTATCCCCCACCAACACCCACCCCCCCACCCTCCCCCCCCCTTACACACACCTCAAAAACGCCCACCACCAAAAAATCAATACACCACAATATAAACCCAACACTCCCCATCCCTCCAACCTACATACCCCCCCCACCCACCAACCCACCATAAAACAAACCCCAAAAACAAACACGCCCTTTCCTTAGACCCTATCCACTCACAGTTTAACTTCACACTGTCAAGTGTACTTTCATTGGTTATCGTCTCATCATAAAGGGTTGGTGCTTAGCTCCTTCAGGCAGAATTTATACTTTTCAAGGTGTCAAGTTTGATGAGTCGATTTTCCATTCAGAACATTACCAATTCAGCTCCAGTTTCACCTATTATATCATCCAGTTCTGAGTCATTCCAACCCACTGTTTCATCCTGCATGTACTACTGCGTACTTAATTCTGCTCCTCTATTACCTCCAACCTCCACTGTCATCAACACATGATCATTGGACAAATCAACGGATACATTCCCCAGTTTCATCTCAGTCCAGTTCACTTCAGACTTCCATACCCTGTCAGCCTATTGATGTCCAATTTTCTAAAATGCTGAGTCTTCACTTGATCCACAACCTCTAAGACTGAGAATCTTGATGTCCCCTGTAACCTCTCATCTAATAACTCCTTTGAAACTATACCACTTGCAGTTCACTTGCCTTAGCACACCTTTACCTTATGGAAAATACACATCCTATGTTAACTAGAGCAAAAACCAAAGCCCATAACACTGCCCTACTGACCTCTTCATCCCTGATACCAAAGAACCAGTCACTGGTCAGAGCAGACTCTCTCATCCATCCTGGAAGCTACTATGCAGGCTGAGTATGATGCTTTGATATCCAATCAGACCTGGGAGCTTGTTCCAGCTAACTTTGATATGAATCCAGTAGGTTGTAAATGGGTTTTAAGGTTAAAACTAATCCGATGGTTCTATCAGAGATTTAAAGCCAGGTTGGTTGCTAAGGATTCCAGCAGACTCCTGGTATAGATTATCTTGAGACATTTAGTCCAGTCCAGTGGTTAAATCTCCAACTATTAGAGTTATTTTGAGCTTGGCTGTAAGTTTTGGATGGGATATCCAGCAGGTAGATATTAATAATGCGTTTCTTAATGGAGATCTTCAAGAAAAAGTCTATATGGTTCAACCTGAAGGATTTGTTGATTCACAACATCCTCATCATGTTTGTAGATTGACCAAAACTCTTTATGGACTTAAACAGGCCCCTAGGGCCTGGTTTGATAAACTTAAGAAGGCATTTCTTGGTTGGGGGTTTGTTCATTCTCTAGCAGATCCTAGTCTATTTGTGTATCAAAAAGAAGGCACATTGATGTATGTTCTAGTGTATGTGGATGAAATTTTACTCACAGGAAATGATCCTAATCTGGTTCAGAAAACAGTATCTGATCTTAATACACAGTTTGCATTAAAGGCTTTAGGATCTCTCAAGTATTTTCTTGGGTTTGAGGTGACAAGAAATAAGACAGGAATACATATGAATCAGAAGAAATATGCAAAAGATCTACTGGTTAAAACAAATATGGTTAATTGTAAGCCTTGTAATACCCCAATGGCTGCTGGAGCTAAACTTGCACTTGAGGATAGTGAACCTTTTGAAAATCCAGCAATCTACAGAAGTATAGTGGGTGCACTGCAGTATTTGACATTGTCTAGACCTGACATTTCTTACTCAGTCAATAAGCTTAGTCAATTTTAAAAGCTCCTACACAACTGCACTGGCAAGCCTGTAAAAGGCTACTGAGATATCTTAAAGGAACCTCCAATTATGGCCTTCAATTATGTCCCAATCATAGGCTTAATCTAGAGTGTTACACAGATGTAGATTGGGCTTGCAATCCACTGGACAGAAGGTCAACTAGTGGCTGCTGTGTGTTTCTTGGGTCTAATCTCATTCAGTGGAATTCAAGGAAGCAAAAGGTAGTGGCTCTTTCTTCCACTGAGGCAGAATATAGGGCTCTTGCACAAGGGTCCACTGAAATAGCCTGGTTCTGCAGTCTTTTTTCTGAAATTGGTCTTCAGTTGACTGAAATTCCTATTATCTGGTGTGACAACCAGAGTGAGGGATCACTTGCCTCCAATCCTGTCTTTCATGGTAGGACTAAACATATTGAGCTAGATGCTCACTATATACGGGAACAAGTTACAGCCAACAAGGTGAAGGTTCAATATGTTCCAACTGAGTATCAAAAAGCTGATATCTTTACTAAGGCACTTTCAGCTTCCAAGTTTGAACCACTTCGAGAAAAACTTACTGTACAAGCACCTGGTAGTGTTTAGTTAACGGACTAATATGCAGTTGTGGTTTATTACGAATGTGTTTAGTTTTTTTTTTTTGCTGTTCTGGTGTAGTTTTTTATGGTCTGGTGCAGTTGTGGTTTATTGTGCATGTGTTCTGTTGATTGCTATTCTGGTGGAGTTTTTATGATCTGATGCAGTTGTGGTTGTTGCGAATATGTTCTGTTGATTGCTGTTTTTTGTGATTTATGGTCTGGTGCAAAATATTGATTCAGTCAGTGAAGTTTTGGTTGTTGAAATCAGTGTTGATACTGAAAAAACAAATATAAAATGACTGAAGTTGTTTCTCAGTTATTGTACAGATCTGGGATTTTTTTTTTAAGGTTGTTTTTTTTTTAAGACAGTTTATGGAAAGTTTGGGGTTCCTTGCTGAAAGTTTGAGGTTGGTTTTGGAACTCTGTTTTCATTTAAGTACAGCTGTATTGAAGTTGTTTGAAGCTGCATTATGGAATTCTGGTGTTGAAGCTTGTTTTGGTGCATTGAAGCTGTTTGAAACTGCATTATGGAATTCTGGTGTTGAAGCTTGTTTTGGTGCATTGAAGCTGTTTGAAACTGCATTATGGAATTCTAGTGTTGAAGCTTGTTTTGGTGCATTAAAGCTGTTTGAAACTGCATTATGAAATTCTGGTGTTGCATTATGGAAAAGCTGCATTATGGAATTCTGGTGTTAAAGCTTGTTTGGTACATTGAAGCTGTTTGAGATGCATTATGGAAGAGCTGCATTATGGAATTTTGCTTGTTAAAGCTTGTTTGGTACATTGAAGCTGTTTGAGCTGCATTATGGAATTTTACTTGTTAGCATTATTTTGGAGTTCTGGGAAGTGCTGTCTATTTGTTTGGAAGCAGGTGGCGTTGAAGTTGCTTGAGCTGCATTAAAACCTGCTGGACAATTTGCATATTCTGGTGCAAACCTGTAGACCAATTACTACCTGTAGACCAATTGCTTGTCAGCTCCACAAAGGCAGCCAGTGAATGCTACAGCAAGGAATTGATGCTTGGTTCAAGGGTGGATATTAGAGTAGTTGGTAACAGTTATTACTGATAGAAGTTTTGTTGAAGGGAGGATATTAGGATATTAAAGTAGTTTGGGATTTACTGATTTACCCTTACCTTGTATTATAAAAGGCTTGTAACAGTGACAGTTATACATTTTAACGAAAATTTTAGTCTTCTTCTTCACTTCCTCTGTTTCTTTTCAGCTCACTAGGTTTACATTTCCTCTCTAAATCAACTATGGGGAACGAGTTATTGTTAACTTCTTACTTGAATGACTGGGCATTTTATTACATGGAAATACAAATGCCGGCCGGATATATATATATAGAGTAGTGACAGCCCCATTTGATATAAAAATTAAGAAAATAATAATGATAATAACTACTTGTGTAGAATTAATTAATTGAAAGACTTATATGGTATATATAATACTAATAATTTATTAAGACCCTTATACCCGCTTCAATGAGGGGAAAAATTACATACAAGGCCAACTAATGCTATTTGTAGTACGAGGATTATATTTTATTAATCAAATAATTTCTGTCCTAACACATATTCATAGAGCAATTCTTTGGCTTTAATTAATGATTTAAAAGTTAATAAGCAATTGATATTCCACCAATCATATCCTTATCAAGAGTCTGTTAACTTCTGACCAACCGAATGAAAAACCCAAGAGTCCACCAATTTCAAGCCCTACAACATCACCGTGCTGATTCATATGTTAGGAGATCGCATAGCGAAAAACATACTTTCGAGATAAATAACATAGGAATAAAATCATATCACGCAAAAAGACACGATATCTACGTGGTTCGGCATAACTCGCCTATATCCACAGATGAGAAAAACCCACTATAGTTTATGTTAGGGCAAAAAAATGTCATCGGCCCAAAGACGAAGACACCTTCAACAAAGCTCGGAGCCATGGCCCAATTCTGATTGGGCTTGCAACAAAATTTACATATTAGGTCCGCTCAGCACACATATCCTGATGCTCACTGCTTGAGCCCAATTAGCAAAGACCCCAATTCATTTAGGCCTCATCATCAGCTTGTTTGGGCCTAGGCCATTTGATCCAAGATCACCTATTGGACCTAGGGTTTACTTAGACCCCAAGGTTGCCTACTTCTTATTTCGGTACAATTTGGATTCTACCGAAGAGATCCATTACTATCCTAACTCGTCTAAGATCCGTATTTTAGACCAACTAGGACTCCTTTTCCTACTAAGGTAAAGGAATCAAAAGCCTTCCTATTCACTAAAACTCAACCTCCAAAGGACTTACAGTCCTACTAGGACTTGAAGATCCTATAGTTTCTATTTAAACAGAGGCCAACCCTCTCACAGGGGAGGACATTACTCCTTCTAGCCCCGTAGTTCTCACTCTTGAGAACCTCGCATCACAGCCGTAGTTGTAGTCTCTGACTAGACTTTTGGTAACCTTCTCTTTCCCTAACCCTTACTAGATTAGCCTCATTTAGCCTTGTTGACTTGAGCGTCGCAGTGCCTACGACAAACACCACCCCGGTGTTTTCCGTTCACTTCACGTTTATTTTCTTACGTGTGCAGGTACAGCGGATTGCTGGTGGCCTCAACCTCACGGGATCAGACCCTATTTCTGTAGCGGTATATTTTTTGCATCTACAGTTTAGCGCCCATCGTGGAGCCTTTGGCAATCATTCGTCTTTCAAACCCTGCTTCGCAAGGAAACTCTCGATGGCTGAAAATTCAGATAATACCAATCCTAGTCTCAAGGCCAGACTCGAAGCTCTGACTGCCCTTATGCAACAACACTCAGACAAGGTGGCGATAGTGGAAGCCGAGAACACAGCCATCTGGACCAAAAATGCCTCCATCCGGGCCAAAAACCAGTCCCCAAAAGAAAATGTGAGTCAATTTTATGACCTTGAGCTTCAGCCTTGTCAGGTACAACCCAATCATTTTTGCACATCAGTTTCGTCCATGTAGCCTCTCCAAACTCTAGATCAAAGACTAACCGCCTCGGATACTAGATCCATCAACTCTATTCAATGCTAGTAGACGATTCAGCCTAGAATCCAATTGAGCGAGGACTGCCAACAGAGCCACTTTCGGTCGACCCACACCAGGCACGAGATCAAGACATCCAAATAACAGAAAACCCATTACGAGAGCCACCCATCATTGCCATCCCGCCTCATCTCCAATAAATCATTCCTACCCAAACCCCACTCGGCTCGACTTATCCCAGCAGGTTGAGAAGGGCTTTCTCACCTTCAATCCACCCCGCTCGACTCCTCTATCCCCACGGACTGAGTGACTCCCAAATAACCCCTCCACCATCCATGTAGGCCGAAACACCCGATCAGTCACAGTGGGAACCACCCAACCCGAGAGAATGAATGGAGATCCAAATTACCAAGTGGCACACGATGGAACGATTCGCCAAACTACCTCACGTGACTTGACACAACGAAACATGCCAAGTACGAGTCATATGACGTATCAAGCCAACCAAGTCGAACTGGTGGCCTCCGCCTTGCCCATGGAGCAAATATTGGTCAAAAGATTAACCGACATAGAGGCAATGAGAGGCGTATATCTAGAGTGTCAATCCCAACTAAAATTAGTCAACCTCACAGCTATGCTGATTCACCCTTTGTGGATGCAATTGCACTAGCCGAGATGCCACACAAATTCACCATCCCTAGCAAGAAGCCTTATGATGGCACAACCGACCCGGATGACCACATAGCCTCATACAAGCGAACATTGAGGGAGCCTGCATGTGTAAAAACTTCGGCTCCAGCCTCTTTGGACTAGCCTTTCAATGGTACACTAACCTTCCAAACAACTCAATCAGCTTATTCGTCCAACTCACTAACACCTTCGTTGAACAATTCACGAGCAGCAAGAAACTCGAGAAACTGTCAGTGGACCTATATAGAGTCTACCAGAAGATGGCAGAGTCACTAAAAGAGTACGTCAGCAGATTCAATAAAGAAAAAATCTTCATCCCATCCTATAATCTAGAGACAGCGGTAGATGTTTTCAGAAAGGGGCTCCTCCCAGATGGAGAACTATACAAAGACCTGACAAAACTTGTCTGCACCACAATGGGAGACGCCCTAGGCAGAGCAGTGATCCAGATCAGATGGGAAGAAGACAAGGCAAACCAAATGACGCATGCTAGATATGATGAACGTCACCAAAGACGAAGTGAAAGAAGGCCAGAGTCCAGATCATTTGAGCCCCGTTATCAACCCCTTCCCCACAATCCAAGCAGAATCAAAAAACCGTATGATCGCTAGCCAATTAGAGCCACAAATAGCTCATCCGGATCAAAACAATTTAAGATTCCAGAGTACAACCTCAACATTGAACCAGCTCAAGTCATGACAATCATAATAGGGATGGGACCTACCGTAAAGTAGCCAGCCAAGCTTAATCCTGACGCAAAGAGGGACACGACCAAGTGGTGCAAATTTCACGATGATCATGGTCATAACACCGTTGATTGCATCCGAAAGATATCATGAGTTGATATAAGTACGGATGACGATGATAGTCATGTCACTAGGGCATTAGTATGGATTAACGGTTGGTGAACTGTTTTTCGAACGTGACCGAATAACGACAAATCACTTGGAAAAGCATGTAGTCAATGATTTATCGTTTGGTTATATCAGTGCACGATGTAGTCCTTTGACCTGAGACATTATGGTCGGATCTGATACGGATGCGTATGCATATGGTTCATACGGTGTATAAGTACAAGACTAGTCATTTTTCGTATGATAAAGCCTATTTAGTCATACGTTGTTCATATGCAGAAACAAACGATGGTCAAGAGGGGATCCATTGACTTGAAAATATAGGATCAGGAGTACGGTTGACTCCATCCGGATTCGAGTTCTTGGACGAATGTCGATAAATGTCAAAAATCAGAATCTCTGGCCAGAGTCTATTATTAGTCATACGAAAGCAAGTTCGTGATGATAAGTTCCGAACATATTGATTGACGATTCGGTAGAAGACCGAGTTTAGGATTTTGACGTTCCATGAATCCGTACTCGATCAGGATATATCAATGGAGAGACTTTACTTGTATGTTACATATGATCTGAAATGGGTTTGATGAAGTATTTCTTCATCATGATTTAGGGATTATGGCACATTGCTAGATGTTTACCATAGTCGTTGAGCCTCTAGACAAGTTTCCGGATTCATCTAGAATCGGCTCACGGCTAATCTACGATGGACCTACATGGTCACACCAATAGCCTTGAGAAATTAGAGAATGATAAGAGAGAGAAATGATTATCCGAAGAGGGCTAGCACCTTGCGAGGGTAATTACAGGATTTCTATGGTAATATTTTCATAGAAAATTATTTGACATTTTAAGGGTTAAAATGGTCAAGTAATAATTAATTGTATTTAATTATTATATCTTAAAGCGTTAAGATAAATGAGATGAACTAAAATAATCTTTCAATAGTTAAAGGGCAAAAGGGTAAACTTATGGGTTGTTAATGTAAACTAGTTTAGTTTACATGGGTCCTTGAATAATATTGATTATTCAAAGGGCAAATTAATAAATGTTTGGGCTCCTTTTAGAATAAGATTTTATTTGGGGATGCAAGTGAAAAAATAACTAATTACAAAATGGCCCATGTATATATAAATGCAAATAGTTGCATTTTAGGTCAAGGATTCATTTTGTTCACTCAAAAAAAGAAAAACAATCTCTCTCTCTTAGGGTTCGGCCACTCTCTCACTCTCTCAATGTGGTGTCAAAGTGTGGAGGATTCATCCTTTAGAATCTTGGCTTCATCAAACTTAAGCAAGGGAGAAGGTATAATGTTTTCAAGCTTTATTTGGAAATTTTGAATCCTATTAATCCAACTCTTTACATGCTTTCAATCAACATTTTCCGCCACCTCTTCATGGTTATCCTTCACCCAAGGTTGCCTACGTCTTATTTCAATACCATTTGGATTCTACCGAAGATATCCATTACTATCCTAACTTGTCTAAAATCTGTATCTTAGACCAACTAGGACTCGCTTTCCTACTAAGGTAAGGGAATCAAAAGCCCTCCTATTCACTAAAACTCAACCTCCAAAGGACTCACAGTCCTAGTAGGACTCAAAGATCCTACATTTGCTATTTAAACAAAGGCCAACCCTCTCACAAGAGAGGACATTACACCTTCTAACCTCGTACTTCTCACTTCTGAGAACCTCGCATCACAGTCGTAGTTGTAGTCTCCGACTAGACTTCTGGTAACCTTCTTTTTCCCTAACCCTCATTAAATTAGCCTCATTCAGCCTTATTGACTTGAGCAACGTAGTGCCTACGGAAAACACCACCCTAGTGTTTTCTGTTCGCTTCACGCCTGTTTTCTTGCGTGTGTAGGTATAGCGGATTGCTGGTGGCCTCAACCTCACAGGATCTGATCCTATAATACCCAAGATGTCAAAGGTATGTTCCCAACTCAAAATAGTCCTTTAGATGTTAATTTTATGCTAAAAAGCATAAAATCTAACAAAGGGAAAAATAGTCAATTCATTTGGAATGGTATGAATCAATTATCCATAAAAGGGTATTAGGGGCAAAATAGTCATTTTGCCTATGGATAAGCATTTCAAAAGTCAAGGATGAGTAGGCGTAATTGCATTTAATGGCATTAGTTAAGTAATAATTATGTTTAGTGTCAAATGACCAAAATGCTCTTATATAAAGAATTAAGGACTTCTGAGTTATACAATTAAAATAATTGGGCCAATAGCATAATTTTGGAAAATTAATGAAATATTTTCCTACAAATGAGAGGAAATTCGTTCAAGCCAAGGGAGATATCATTTCTTCAACCTTTCTTCCATTTTCTTTCAAATCTTCCATGAAACAAGCTTTCTCTCTCTAAGTTTTAAAGGAGTATTGCATAATTTTTCAAGGAGAACAAGATAGGAGCCTTGGATCTTCAAACTGAAAGGTTTAAGGTAAGGATTAAAAACCCTAGCTTTGATGTGATTTGAAAATTTGAGGTAGATGTTGAAGTATAATGTTATATATGTAGGATTAAGGTGTAAAAGAAGATAAAGGCAAAGGATTTGGTGGGGGAATTCTTTAAAAAGGTAAGGAATAACCTCTCATGGCTTTAGGAATTATGCTAGGGTTTGTAGATTTTAATGAAACCTTAAATTAAGGCTTTAAGGCATAGAATTAGTTGATGGCACATGTAGTTGAACTCATTAATGTTATTTATTGCCTTGAATTCATTATACATGAAGTTATTGCCATTTATGTTCTATGAGTTGTTATGTTTAATTAAAGAAAATGAAGTATTGATGTTGATTGTGGCAAAACTTGTAGTATTGGAGGCCACATGGTGTTGAATGGTTGCTATTAGAAGTGTTGATGTGTTGTTTGCATTAACTTACAATGTTATAGCAATGATGGATGATCATGGGAGTGAGGTTTTATCATTCCTTTAAGATGTTAAAGACTATTAAGGGGAGGTTTAATTGATCCATAAGTTGACATATTTGTTAATTGTCAATAAAAGTTGATATGGCATGGTTTAATATGAAAAATTCGGATTTGGCAATTTTAGGGGTTATGTTAAACATGCTTCAGTATTTAGACCATAACTTGACTTATACAAATCGAAATGAGATGACTCTTGAAGCATTAGAAATTTAAGACATAGCCCTATAACTTTTATGTTTATTCCAAGAGCCAATTCGTTTGATAAATGGATGGAAAATGGCCTGAAGAATAAACTTCTGGTTATTAAAGTTTAAGATTTAACATGATCAATTCTTATGATTATGAATTGATTATTAATGTATTGTTGTAATTAAGCCATGTACTAATGTTTACCCATTAGTTAGATGATCTTTGAAAGATATATATGGTCATGGATGCAAATGTATGATTAATGTTATGAAATGGCATGAAGATGCAATGTAATATATGTTTCAAGATGATGAATGTTAGCAAGAGGTAATGTAAATGGATTGATAATCTATAGATGAATCAAAAGTATCAAGCTCACTTAAGCATGTATTTACATGCCTTAAAATGTTAGAGATGCATATAGATAGGATGGAAAACACGTAAGTATATCCTCGTATATCGGTTGAGGAAAGATGAATATATGCTTTAGATGCTAAATAATGCGTAAGCACGCCTCTCAATGATATGAGCTATAGATGAATTTGAGGCTAGATGAGAGGAAAGATGAACATATGCTTTAGATGCTAATTAACGCATAAGCATATCCTCGTATTCCGATTGAGGAAAGATGAAATATGCTTTAGATACTAAATAACTCTTAAGCACGCCTCTCAATGATATGAGCTCTAGATGAATTTAAGACTAGATGAAAGAAAAGATTAATATATGCTTTAGATGCTAAATAACGCATAAGCATGCCTCCCGATGATATGAGCTCTAGATGAATTTGAGGCTAGACGATATGAAATGCTTAAGACGCTAAGAAGAGTCCGATCGGCTAGACGTTAAATGATTCATATGCATTTAGTTGCATTACATGAGTTATGATGTTATTTACATCATGAGATAATTTGTACTCATGTTAGATGATATATAGATGTTATGTCAAGACATGTGATGTGTGTGCACTATGTTTACATACTTATTTGTATGTGTACACTTGATGTTTTATATGACCATGGGGAAGATGATGAAAAATATATGAGTTAGTAAAGAAAAGGAACCATACTTAGATGCAAAAGAGGTGTGGTATGTGAATGAATGTGTTTGAATGAATGTCAAATAACATACTTGGCATTAAATGGATCATTCCTTACTGAGCGATTAGCGCTCACCCTTTCATGGTTGAATGTTTTATAGGTAATCCAGAAGCAAAGGATGCTGGAGACAGCAAGGCTATACGTGAGGGGAGATAATTTATTGTCATCCTAACGTTTTATCTTGATGTAAATGACAAATGTTTTTGAAACACCTTTTCAAAGCTTCCACCACCTGAATGAAAATGGCATTAATATATTTTGATTGATTGATACCCAAATGAATTCAAGTTTTTATTTTTATTTTATTTTTGAAGGTACAAATTTTGATCCTGTGGTACATCTAGTAATGTTTTGGACATTATCATAATCCTTGCACAGGTTTTCTAAATACAACTCGTTCCCCAGACATGAATTCTCTAGATTTTCATTAAGGAATATTCAAAGGGTACCTGACTGTGGAGGGGTTTTACAGACTCTATTTCCGTAGCAGCAGATTTTTTGCATCTACAGTTTCATGAACACGATATACAAGAGTACACAACACCATAAACCCGGTACATAAAACAGAGCGGAAATATCCTAGTTTCTAATCATGCTCAACCCAATATTTAGAGTGGAAACAATCCCAGTTTTTAAGACACTCTCCCCATGGTGTTTAATAACCCTTACATCAAATACATTATATTCTCACATTCTCTCATAACCGTGAATTGGTTCTCAACCTTATATTTATAGGTAGGATATGAGATATTCTTTTTGTAATAGGATTCATATTTCAATTACTAATAGGACTCCTAAATTATATTCTTATTTACAATTATATTATTTATTAAATAATTTTCCTAAAGACATACAATTTCACCTGAAAACAAATAGGAAAATGAGCCATAAATATCCCAACTCTATATAGGACCACCTTCCCTTCACCGTATATACATCACAAATTCATGCAGACACCAGCTTAACAGGAAAGAGATTGAAGTGATTTTTCAATTTTAGTAAACCTTAAACATGTCTCTTCTTATAATAATCACTATTTATTATTCATTATACCAAGTGTGATCAATGTCATTTTGTATGTGTAATTGTCAGTAGTCTAGCCGTCAAAGCTTGGCAGAACAATCCCGATTTAAGCGGAAAGAGATGAATGGAAAAGTTAAATGAGGAACGTTGGAGACGAAATTTTTCGAAAACGCCAGATTTTGCACCATAGTGTTGATGTAGACTTAGACGTGTTTAGATTTTCAATAATAGTTTAAAGACTTCAAGTCGCAATTTGCAACCCATTCCTGACCAGCTTCCATGCATTCAAAATATTATATGTAGAATACAAACAAGTTTTTTTGAGATTTCACCAGTCCAAGTCGTTGATTTGATGTAAATATTTTTTAATGCTAATGGTCAAAATATGCAAAGATTCAGATTGCACAAGGAATAATAATTTGAATGAGAAATTTTGAATAACTGACCACCCAACAGTCAAACTAATATTATTCAAGGTTAAAGCCCCAAGAAACGGATTTGAACGTAAAATGTTTTAAAACAGCTTTCAAAATTCATTATTGTATAACTAATATATAAATTTCTATTTCAAAATATTTCAGGGTTTTAATATTCTTGCTATTGTTCAATTCAATCTTACCTTTGTTGATGCGTGATTTTTACACCAACAAATAACACGTACGTAACGTTGATTGGTCAAGAGACACGTGATTATGGATAGAAATCTGAAATATGCAAGAGAGCTTTTTTAAGTGGTTCGGATGCTAAGATAGCAAATCCACGTCACTGATTTGTATTAGTATTGTGGGTCAGGGCGCACGACGGACTGACTTACAAATGATTGGGAAAAATAAATACAAAGTTTACAAGAGAGAGAGAGAGAGAGCTAGTTCCCAGTGTGAAAATAGCCGAATCCCCAATGAAGGGGTCTTCTCTTTGTAACAAGATGGATGCAAGTAACATATTAAATCCTTGGGTTGGTGTGAATGTCAGGACATAATCCCGCTTTACGTCACATTGCACCACTTCAAGCTGATTTCACGCGATTTGGAGCAGGGAAATGGACACGTGGGAGCTCCATAGCGTTTGGCAAGCGACGTGCGCTTACCATTCTGACAGGAGCAGGTCACACTTCATCACGTGATTCCCACGTCAAAACTTGATTTCCCAAGCATAACTAAAGGTGAAAAAGTACCGCCAGGCGACCCGCCCGGCCCGCGGCGGGTTACTTTGTTTGGCGGGTCGGGCTTAACCCGCCGCCAGCAAAGGCAGGCCGGGTTAGGCCCGCCATTTTCTCCAAAATGGCTGGCCCAGCCCGGCCCGCCAGCCCTAACCCGCTGGGTTAGGTGGCGGGCTGGGCCGGGTTAGGTGGCGGGCTGGGCCGAGTTAGCCCGATTTTCCTTTTTTCGTTTTTTTATTTAACTTTTCAATAAATAATTATAAATATAATGTTTTTAATTAACTTTTCAAATATCAATAATTCAATTCAATTTTTTTGTTTGTGTAACATTTCAAATATTAATTCAATTTTGATACAATAAAATTATAATATAAGAAAAATTAGACTTATTCATTTATCAAAAAATAAAATAAGAAATTAAAACAATTATTGCCTCGTTAAAAACCTCACCAAGAAAACCCAATGGGGAAAAACTTGGTAAAGAAAAAAGAGTGCAATAATTGACAATTAATTTACAAATTACATTTTACAAAACAACTAATTTGGGGGTGGTTCACTAGGACCTCCTCATCTGTATCATCTATATTACAAAATTGAAACGATTCTACTAAAGTATTGTCGATAACCCGTATTGATCTTGATGGCGCGATCGTTCCCATCTCGAAGACATGTGAGAACTTCAATCATTTTTGGAGCAAGTTTAGTCCTCCTTTCATTTAAAATCCTTCCACTTGCACTAAATGTTTGTTTGGATGAGACGGTTGAGACAGGACAGCGAAAACATCCAAGGCAAGTCTTGATAATACCGGAAAAATACGTTTTGGCTCTCCAATACTCTAAGATACAAAGTGACATGTTGAAAACATTTCGCGGGTTGCCAAATATTGTTGAAGTTCATTACTCTACGATCCATGGAGGACAGTAATTAGTTGTTGTTGTGGTGGTGGTGGTGGTGCTTGAAGAGGAGGCTGTGGCTGTGCTTCGGATTCGGGTCCTCTTCGGCCTATTCAGTGCATTCCAAGGTATAAGTCTCATTTGTGTTTCTTCTGCTACAACTTCTCTGGATATTCGCTCTTGCGACTGCGGGTTCCCATACCTATTTCATATTGGAAATATACTTCGAAAAGACTATTTTTTACCTCTCCTATTTGATTGACAAATGATTCGATTTGTAAATTTTCACTTAAATTGTCAAAACCATTTCTAAACGTGCTAATTTAATTCTAGGATCAAATATATCACTAAAAAATAAAGAAAAGGAATGGGTTCCCAATATTTCAAAAAAAAAATTTCCATTGCCTTTATTGGTGCATTTAAATTTCATTGTCTCTGTTTTTGTAAATAACTCAGAAATTTTTATAATTGTGTATTACCAATGGACTAGTAGGATAATACACACCAGAAAGTTGTAAAGTGGATGGTAAAAACATTTGAGAAAAGAATGAAATACTTAGCTATCTTCCAATCATTTCAACAAATAATGAGGACCTCTATTATTTGCTACAAAATAACTAATTATATTAGTATAAGGTAAACATAATCAAGCATTAAATAAGTACTATTCCATCTAACAGGCATATCCAATGCAAAAGTTAGGAGATATATTTGATTTATACAAGCTTCTTGAAATTTAGCATTTCTTTTATTACTACCAGTATCCAAGCTAAAGATTCCTAATTCTATCAAATTTTTTTTTATCGTTTTCATACCTTTTCACAATTAAATTAATAACATGACATGCACAACGTTGGGTGAAAAACTTCAAATTGTTATATAAAGGATAATTAGTTTGAAAAAAATCTATAGCTTTACTATTAAAACTTGCATTATCTAAAGTTAAACTTATCACTTTATCAATAATATCATAATCTTCTAAAACTTCAACAATTTTATTATAGATTTCTAAACCACTATGATCCACATCCATTAAATAAATCCTAATAAGATTATTTAATTTAAATTCATTATCAAAATAATGACTAGTAACACAAATATAATCTTGTTAGCTCTACCACTCCAAATATCGGCAGTTAAGACACACTAATATGACAAGTATGAAATTTATTTTAATTATAATCATTTTTTTTAACAAATTTATTAAATCATTTCTAGTTGCAGTTTTAGAATAACTTTTAAATCCTGGAAAAAATGAATTTTGAACAAATCTTTCAAAATATTTATCTTCAGCCATATTAATAGGTTGATCAGCTGCAGCAATATATAAAGCTAACTGTTCCCTATATACATCAGAATTAAACGCCAAGTAGTACCCATATTGTTATTTGAGTTTGATTGCTTTCTCTATTTCCATGTTGATTAATATGTTATTAGCATCCCTTTTTAAAGTACTAGTACCATTACCTGAATCAGCTTTATAAACATTTGCACAATATTGCATCTTGCTTTCTGACTTGAACGCCATTTTCTGTCTCGTAAAACTTGTCGAAATGCGCCCAAACGCTGCTGATGTGTGTTTGTTTTCGCTTTCGATGGCAGTTGATGATCCGCCTACGTTGAGATGAAGTGGACGAGGACGACGATTACGAGGACGACGATTACGAGGACGACTTCTAGAACCACCAGGAGCTGTTGGAATCGATGGCATATTTTGAGGTTATCGGATTATGAGACTCGGATTGGGACAGCGGGACTATTTGAATCTCCTGCATTCATAGTAAAATCAGCGGGACTAGGATAGGATAGTAGTTTCTCATCATTGAAATTGAGGGGAAAGAAATATCTATCCATTGTAGTTGAAAAAAAATTGATGTAGAAGAAATAAAAATTAAAGAAAGATAATTGGAATATGGAAATTGGAATTTGGAAAATTGGAAATATGAATTGAAAATTGCAAAAACTAATAAAAATTAAAATAAGAGCAAATTGATAACAAAAGACTAAGAGATAAATGAATAATTGAGAGAATAGAGATTAGAGAATATGAGAGAATGAGAGAATTTGAGTTGTGAGAAAAATATGAGAGTTAGGGCCAATTATAGAAAAAAAAAATGGGACAGAAAATGACGAAAAAGACCCCTCCAACGGCTATAAAACGGCTATATTTCAAGGGTAAAAGTGTAATTTAAAAAAATAAATAAATTTTACATTTTTTTTTTAATTTTTTTTTTGGCCAACCCGGTGGGTTGGCACACCCAACCCGCCGGGTTGCGGTCCTCCTGCAGAGAGGACAAAATAGCAACCCGAGGGCCGACGGGTTGCCATTTTGCAACCCGGCCCACCCGGGGGTTGCTGGTGGGTTGGGCTCAACCCAGCCCGCCATTAAGGTGGGCCGGGTTGAACCCTCTTCATTACGGGCCGGGTTAGGGTTGACCCGCCTAACCCAGCCCATTTTTTCCACCTCTAGGCATAACAAAAGTCCCCTAGTTTTTAAGGTTTGAGGATCGAACCTTGGAAACTAAAGTCATGCCGTGATTGGAGGTTCTGGTAATTTCGACCTGAATGGAAGAAGCTCGGGACGGGGCCTTTTACGAACACGACCCCGCACAATCTTTGCCCAAACGACCTGACAATCATCATCCTAGCGACCTGGATTCATCGGACGTTTCTTATCGTGCCTTGGAGATTCAATGAGCCTGCTTCTGCGTTGTCAGGCGCTCTGCACATGTTAAAGCGTCTGGCAGGCGCATTAAATGCGTTGTGTGCTGACCTGGCGTTGTTTTGATAGAGCATTAATTGCACGGCACACTCGAAACGACAACCCTCATCACAACATTGAATGCGGCGTGGGGCGCATTTAATGCGGGGAGAGAGAAAAGGTTGTCGTTTCGATTCCGAGGGATGGTAACCGTCGGTTCGTAGTCCATATAAAAGCCCAAATTTTTCAGATGATGCCACCAAAATCCCTTCTGCCTCAAGCGAAAAATCTTTACAAACCGGAAGTTCTTCTTTTCCGATTGGCGTCTCTCCGATATCCGAAACAAGATCCGTCCTCGGTCACGCGCCCCAGAAGGTAAGGTCTTTTTCTTTCTCTTTTTTTTTGGGGGGGGGGGGGGGGGGGGGGGCAATGGCGTTGGGTCTCCTGGTGTTTCACTAGAGACGCGACGCTGGCGTCGGATTCGAGCCGTGGATGGTGGCTCGAGTTACTGTTAGGGTTTAAGGAATTTGTCCCATGTCGCCGTGTGGGACAACGTGCGATGGCTAAACTGACATGTCTGTCGGTGTTGCAGACTCTGGAATGGAACCTTCAATGTCCAGACCCGAGGAATGAGCCAGTTCATCTTCGCGGGACGTTCCCGCGGACGCATCCCTTGATGTCTTCTCGGTTCTCACCCGAGACGAGTTTGAGAGGATAAAAAGACAGCTCAACGTCCATGCAGAGGTGTTCCTCGATGACACCCGGTCATCGCAGCATCCTTCCAATGGCCTAGCTGCGATCTTCGAAGAGATCTTCAAGGGTGGAGGGATGATTCCTTTTCATCCTTTCATTAGGTCAGTCCTGGATCACTTCGGGATCGCACCAATGCAGTTGACGCCAAACGCGTATGTCATCGCCATCGCGATGTACATCGCGTGCCGCGAGAGTGGCTTGGGCGAGCTAACGGCGGTGGAGCTTGGCGTCGCCTATTATCTTAAAAAGAGTAAGGATAAGGACTCCTATTACTTGTCCCGGCGACCTACCATCGCCGAAGGGATACATAGCTATCCCAGCAACGCGGGGGCCTACGAGACGAAGTTTTTCTTTTTCTGCTATGACGGCTACTGCCGCTTTCAGAAACCAAGTAGGTTCTTCTTCGCTAGGTGCATTGTCTGTTCGTTTCCTTTATTATAATGACCTGCATTCTTTTGCAGTTAACAAGACGACCAGCGAAGACCTACTCGCCGACTCGGACAGGCTCGTGTCTTTCAGGGTCCTTCTCGAGGAGAGTCGGGACGCGAGGAAGCTCATGACGACCGCGAACTTGTGGAAGTATGGTTTTTTCAGTAACAACACGTCTTTGGAGTCCCCAGAAGAAGGTAAGTTACATTGATTCCCCTCAGGTCGTAGAATAATTTTTGTTTAGTTACTAATGTACTTGCATGCAGCGACCATGCCTCCGAAAGAGTCCGAGCAGCCCCGACGAGCATCGTTCATCTTCCCTCGATCGAGGAGAGAAAGGGCGGCCGAAGCTGCTCGCCCCATAACGACACAACCGGTGCGAACAGCCGCGCCTTCCTAGTCCCGTCCTGAGCAAGAAACGACCAGGACAGAACAGGTCGCTCAGCCACCACCTGCTCGCCCGAGGCGGAAGGCTCTGGCCCAGAGGTCGAAGAAGAGAAAGCAGATTCAGGTCGACGAGTCAGAGACCGAATCTGAGGAAGAACCCTTAAGGTCGCGACAAGACTCAAGAAGGAGGTCGGGCAAGGAACCCGCAGACGAGACGATTGCTGCCGACAAGGCGAAGGGCATACCGGTGCTGGACTCGTTGGGGAGCCTGCCCGAATACCTGCAGCCGATAGTCTATTCTCTGCTCGAGTGTGGGCTATCGGAGTCATACGATGAATTCGCTGATACGGGCGATGACCTGATGACCATGTCGTTCCAGCATCCAAGCAAGGTAAACGAACTGTTCTTAAAGTTTGTCTGCCGTTTTCATTCTAATTCACTTCTTGCTCGTAGGCTTTGCTTGCGATGAGGATGTCCATGGAGAAGGCTCGGCTGGGGGCTGCGAAGGGGGCAAATGATTTGAAAGAGGAGGTCGTGAAGCTCAAACAGAGCCTGGAGACCGTCGAAGTGGAAAGAACGCAAGCATTTGAAGCAGCGAACAGGTACCTGAACCAAAAGGAGGCCGCTATGCGGACAATTGACTTCCAAAAGGCGGAGCTTGAACAACGTATGGAGGAAGTAAAAGAGCTTTAGAGGACAACCGCTAAGCTCTCTAAGGAGGTCGGAGAGAAGGACCAGGAGCTCCAGACGACCTTAACACAGGCCCAGCGAGCAGAACAAGAAAGGGAGGCCTCCGAAAAGGAAAGGGTAGCTCTCGAGGTCGAACTCCAGGAGAGTCGGGGAAAAATTGCTTCACTGACTGAAGAAATGCGGATCCAGTCAAAGGAGATCGAGGATAAGGCCGTCGACTGGGCAATCGGGTCCATTTATACCCTGCGACCAAAGAACCCAGATCTGGATATTTTCAACCTCCCAGAGGGGTGGCAAGAGACCTTGTGGATCTTAGCGGAGGAAGACGATCAAGCAGCAGCAGCCACCCGAAGATCCGACCAGGCAAAGGGTTCGGGTCTTGCTTTGAAGGATCCCCCTGACCAGGCATAGTGCAATGCGATCGACTCCATTGGAATTAATAGGGTCTTAACAATTTTTGTTGTAAATGAAAATACATTTTGCTTTCAATTGCTGTTCGCTTTATCATACATAAGTGCAGTTTACAATTCAGTTTTACATAAGGCAATATTACATGCGAATTGTTACAAGTGAACAGAATGAATGCAAACTGTTTCCAGCGAACAAAATAATACTTTACATCAAAGAGGGAACTAACAAAATCAAAAACTAATTTGAGAGCTGAGTTCGGGCTTACTGATAGTATGGTCGTAGGTGCTCGGCATTCCAAGCTTGGGGTACTTTGGAACCGTTCAACCTTTTGAGATGGTAAGTCCCCGGTCTGATCACCTTGTCGACCCGGTACAGACCTTCCCAGTTAGGTCCTAGTACCCCCGCACTTGGCTCCCTGTTTCCAAGGAGAACTTCTTTTAGCACAAGGTCTTTGACCTGGAAGTCTCTTCGCTTGACCTTTGAATTGAAGAACCTCTTCGCACGTTGCTGGTAGGCTGCTATCCTTAGCGAAGCCTTGCTGCGGTTCTCTTCAACAAGATCTAGACTTGCCCTCATAAGTGCTTCGTTTCCAACCTCGTCGTACAAGTCTCTCCGAAGAGAACCAGTTCCCACCTCCACAAGAATCATTGCTTCGCAGCTATAGGCTAGCGAAAAGGGGGTTTCTGAGGTGGAGGTTCTCGGAGTTGTCCTGTATGCCCATAAGACTTCGGGGAGATCGTCAGCCCAATTTCCTTTGGCTGCCCCAAGTTTGGCCTTTAGAGTGTGTTTGATGGTCTTGTTGACAGCTTCAACTTGGCCATATGCATGCAGTCTGGCGACTGAGGCGAATTTTTTATGGATGCCCAACTCGTCGCAAAACTGCTTGAACTCCTCGTTATCGAATTGCTTTCCATTATCCGAGATGAGGGTGTGGGGAATTCCGTAGCGGCACACTATGTTCTTGAAAACGAAGTCTTTCAGCTTTCTGGTCGTGATCACGGCTAGCGGTTCAGCTTCAACCCATTTTGTGAAATAATCTACCGTGACCACGGCATACTTGACCCCTCCTTTTTCGACTGGCATGGGATCGATAAGGTCGATCCCCCACATGAAAAATGGCTAGGAGCTAGACATTGTTATCAGCTCGTGAGAGGGGGCTCGCAGAATGTTCGCGAACTGTTGACATTTGTCACATTTCTTGACAAAATTGTGCGTATCTTCTTGAATCCGGGGCCAATAATACCCCTGACGAATAACCTTGTTCACAAGAGATCGAGCAGCTGTGTGATTACTGCAGATCCCTTCGTGAATTTCCCTCATGACGTAGTCTGCTTCTTCACTGGTTACACATCGGAGGAGAGGGGTACTAAACCCTCTTCTATAGTTGGTCCCCGATGAGTGTGTAACGAGCAGATCTTGCTCGCAGGACCCTTGCCTCAACCTTGTCGCTTGGCAAGGTCCCATCCTTGAGGTACTAGAAAATGGGAGTCATCCAGGAATCTGGTTGAGTCACATTTACGGCCTGTTCGGTTGAGCTGATAGTTGGAGCATCGACAAAACAAACAGGAATGTTATCTGGAGCCTCTGAATCCAACGACAAGGCTATCTTTGCTAGGGCGTCCGTTATAGAATTGTTATCTCTGGGGATCTGAGTGATTTCAAAGTGTTTGAACGACCCAATGGCGGTCTTAGCTTCTTTCAGGTAGCGGATCATGTTTTTTCCTTTGCTTGATATTCCCCTAAAATTTGGTTGACGACCAGCATGGAGTCGCTGTAGACATTAATCGCGGTTGCGCTCATTTCTTTGGCAAGTCGCAACCCGGCGAGCAGGGCTCCATACTCAGCCTCATTGTTGGTCGCCTTAAACCCGAACCGGAGAATACCATGAATTCGAGCCTCCTCGGGGCTTATAAGGAGAAGACCCGCACAGGCTCTTTTCCTGTTCGATGACCCGTCGATGTAGAGGTTCCAGGTCGACAGGTTCTGAATACTTTCCTGCATGACTTCGCTAGGTTGTTGCTCGCTTGGGAGATAGGAAAATTCTGAGATGAAGTCAGCAACAGCTTGCCCCTTAATGGTTGACCTGGGCTTCTACTTCAAGTCGAACTGGCTTAATTCCATGGCCCATTTGAGCAGTTTATCCGAGGCTTCTGGTTTCTGGAGGACTTGCCTGAGGGGGTAATTAGTCATTACGTGGATCGTGTGGGCGTGGAAGTAAGGTCGCAGCTTTCTGGATGCGATCAACAAAGCAAAGGTTAGTCGTTCCATTTCCGGATACCGCATCTCGGCATCCGACAGACGCTTGCTCGCATAGTACACTGGCCATTGCACCTTTTCCTCTTCCCGTACTAGAGCTGCACTGACCGCGAACTGAGAGACGGATAGGTAGATGAGCAGGATTTCCTGTGGAAGAGGCTTAGAGAGGAAAGGTGGCTTTCCGAGGTGTTCTTTTATACTCTGGAACGCCTGTTCGCATTCGGGAGTCCATTCGAATTTCTTGTTGGCCTTCAGAACATTGAAAAATGGCAAGCAGCGGTCTGTTAGTCTCGATATGAAGCGACTAAGTGCCGTTATTCGCTCATTTAGACTCATGACCTGCTTTTTGCTGATCGGGCTCTCCATATCGAGCAGAGCTTGGATCTTCTCAGGGTTTATTTCTATCCCCCGCTGATTAACCATATACCCTAGGAATTTTCCTGACGATACCCCGAACGAACACTTGAGAGGGTTCAGTTTCATTCTGTACAGTCGGAGGATGTCAAACATCTCAGCGAGATGTGCAATGTGTTCTGAGGCGACCTGGGATTTGACTAGCAT
Source organism: Pistacia vera (assembly GCF_008641045.1). Lineage (NCBI taxonomy): Eukaryota > Viridiplantae > Streptophyta > Magnoliopsida > Sapindales > Anacardiaceae > Pistacia > Pistacia vera. Next base: position 183,332 of record NW_022196883.1, read on the forward strand.
GTCATCCACATAGACCTCCATTGTCTTTCCGATCTGGTTGGAGAACATTCGGTTAACCAGCCGCTGGTAGGTTGTGCCAGCATTCTTGAGGCCGAAAGGCATAACTTTGTAACAGTACAGCCCTCGGTCTGTAATGAAGGACGTATGCTCCTCGTCTGGCCCATACATCAGGATTTGATTGTATCCCGAGTATGCATCCATAAAGCTTAGCATCTCGTGCCCCGAGGTGGCATCAACGAGCTGGTCGATTCTCGGCAGAGGGAAGCTGTCTTTTGGGCAAGCCTTGTTGAGGTCGCTGAAGTCAACGCAGGTCCGCCACTTGCCGTTTGGCTTCTTTACCAGGATCGGGTTGGCGACCCAGGTTGGGTAAAGTGCCTCTCGGATGGAACCATTCTAAAGGAGGTTTTCCACTTCTGACTTTAATGCAGCATACCGCTCCGGATCCATTGCTCTTCTTTTCTGATGAACCGGTTTGGCCTCACAGTCGATGTTTAACGCATGGCAACTGATGTCTAGGCTGATCCCCACCATATCTACATGCGACCAGGCAAATACATCGATATTCTCAACCAAGAAGCTTATCAGTTCGGAAGCAAGCTAAGGGTTGAGACAGCTTCCAATCCTTAACACTCGGCTCGGCTCTTTTGGATCAACCGAAATCTCGGACAGATCCTCAACCGGGCCGCTGGGAGGGATTTTCTAGATTCGTGGATCTATGTTATCCTCCGCTGGACCAGGCTGTGGCTCGATCCGGCTGATCGCCATAGCCTGGCGAGGCACACATCGCGAAATGCCATTTCCCTTGCCTGCCATCTGCGCCGCTTTTACGTAGCATTCGTGAGATGCGCTTTGCGATCCGCTCACTTCCCCTATCCCCGTTGGAGTTGGGAACTTCATCTTGAGATGGTATATGGAAGTGACTGCCTTGAAGCTTCTCAACAGAGGTCGCCCCAAGATTCCATTGAAGGCCGATGGGCAATCCACGACCAAAAATTCGATAACCCTAGTCACCTCGTCGTAGTCGCCGAGCGTGATTGGTAGCTGGATCGTTCCTTTGGGGATCAGGTGGTCCCCTGTAAAACCATAAAGAGGTATCGAGGCGGGCTTCAGGTCGGCCTCGTCTAGGTTCATTCTTTCAAAAGTGGTCTTGAACATGATGTTCACAGCGCTTCCGTTGTCCACAAGCATTCTGCAGACATTATGGCACCCTATCAGGGGCGTGATCACCAGGGCGTCCTCGTGAGGATGGTGCAAGCGAGCTGCTTCCTTTTCGCAGAAAGTGATCGGCTCCTCCTTTCGAGCCTTTAGTGGTCGCTACGAAGTGTTCATTACCCTGATCGGGTCGTGATATGCTTCACGAGCGTACCTTTCCTGCGCACCTCGCGTGTTTCTCGCGAGGTGCGGGCCTCCGAAGATTATGTTAACACTATTGTATCTGCTGCGATCATGACGCTTTTTCTTTTGCTCCCCTTGGTTCTCTTTTGGAGCAGAGTCATCAATATACTCCTTGAAGTGCCATTTCTTGATGAGCTCTTCGATTGCCTGCTTTAGAGCTCGGCATTCACCAGTGTGATGTCCGTTATCCCGATGGAAACGGCAGTACTTTTTGCTGTTTCTGGCCGTAGCAGGGGTTTTCATGGGTTCCGGCTCACCGAGCAGGCTGGCCTCCTCGGATTTGTCAAGGATTGCAAATATGGTCACGTTCAGCGGAGTATATTGAGCTCTGTCTCGGTCGCGATGAGGAACAGGGGCATAGGACTTTTTGTGTTCGTAGCGGGGTTTCTTCCCTTTTCGCTGATCTTCAATGTCTCCTTTGCGATCAGCTCTCCTATTTTCTCCCCGACCAGACATACTGCTTGAAGTGCTGTGATCGCAACGGCGGAGTGCCGCCAATGAATTCACTATTCGGAGATATTTTTTTGCAAGGTTGTAAAATCTGGTGAGGGAAACATCGTCTTCAGCCTGTAGTTCTTTCCACAGGTCGGTTTGTGGGCGAACTCCAGCTATTATAAGTGTTCGGATGGACTCTTCGGGGGCATGAGCCATCTTGTTGAGTTCCCTGTGGAAGCGGTCGATGTAAGATTGCAGGGATTCGTCTCTTTCTTGCCTTATGTTGCTGAGGTAGCTTAAAGGCATCAAAAACTTTCGATTTGCTTGGAAATACCGTAGGAACGTCGTTCTCATCTAAGGCCACGAACTGATCGATCCCGCTGGGACCGACCTTAACCACCGCTTGGCGTGAGAAGTCAGCGTCACGGCCAAACAATGGCATTTTGCAAGATCTGAAACCTAGTAGAGCTCCATCAGGTCGTTGAACTCATACAAATGATCCTGCGGGTCATGGTTCCCATCAAACAGCCACATGTCGAGCATTCTAAACCCCGGTGGGAGTGGAGTAGCTAGCACTTCTGGAGAGAAAGGGGATGCAGAGGCGACCTGGGCCTGCTCGTTTTGCTGCTCCCTTAACCGTTCCAGAGCTTGTTGTAGCTCCTCAATTTGTGGTAACGGAGCCAATTGGGGATTGCTTTCACCCATGCGAGTCCGGCCTTCACGATTACGGTTCAGGAAATTCCGGAGGTCGGACTCCTCTTCGCCTCGGCCAGCATTTCCGGCTGCTCTCGACACACGCTGACTAGAGACGCGTGAAGGCGATGGATTGTGCGGGGCATTTTCACGACCCTCGCGGTGGTACGAACCACCCCGCGAGGTGTGGGGACCACCCGCATGATAGCGATCAAGATCGTTCTGCTGGCGGTGATAGGAATCGTCGCGCCCGGCACTTTTGCTTGGGTTCACCTGCGACGTGGCATGGGACAGCTCGGGATTCATTTTTTCACCGAGTCTCAGCTTTGCCGGCACCCTGCTAAGGGCACGGTTTGTGTTTGCTGGTCCTTGGGAGCCTGTAGGCTTACTTTTTGCCACTTGCTTACCCTTACGTCTACGCGCTGCAATGCTCGTGGCACGGGCTATTTCCCTTTGCCGTGCTTTCGCGCGACCTGCAGGCGTTTTTGGTCGTTGCACCGCCCCAGCTGTTGTAGATGATATGCCTTGGTCCAAACGATCCAGCCTCTGGTTGACCGTCTGGAGAGTATTGTCGAATCTCTCCAGGTAGCTTCTGATGGCGGGGTCAAGCTGCAAAGTTGCCGGGATATCCACCGCAGCATTTTGTGAAACTGGAAGTATCCTGGAAGGGGTATCCCCCTGGGTTAGGGGAACTCCCTCAACGAGCTGGTTGGCTTGCGCAGGTTCAGATTGGCGGGCCATTTGTTGCTGTAGGACCAATAGGTTGAAGATTCTCCTAATGAAGGATGAACACTAAATCAAGCCCTCCTTCTAGCGCCAAACTGTTGATGCGTGATTTTAACACCAACTAATCGACACGTGCGCAACGTTGATTGGTCAAGAGACACACGTGATTATGGATAGAAATCTGAAATAAATGCAATGAGAGCTTTTTAAAGTGGTTCGGATGTTAAGGTAGCAAATCCTACGTCCACTGATTTGTATTAGTATTGTGGATCAGGTCGCACAGCAGACTGACTTACAAATGATTGGGAAAAATAAATACAAAGTTTACAAGAGAGAGAGAGAGAGAGAGGGAGAGAGAGAGCTAGTTCCCAGTGTGAAAATAGCCGAATCCCCTTAATGAAGGGGTCTTCCTCCTTTTGTAACAAGATGAATGCAAGTAATCATCATTAAATCCTTAGGTTGGTGTGAATGTCAGGACATAATCCAGCTTTACGTCACATTGCCCACTTCCCAAGCTGATTTCACGCGATTTGGAGCAGGGAAATGGACACGTGAGAGCTCCATAGCATTTGGCAGGCCTGACGTGCGCTTACCGTTCTGACGGGAGCAGGTCACACTTCATCACGTGATTTCCCACGTCAGCCCTTGATTTCCCAGGCATAACACTTTTCTTTCAATTATAAAATTCAACGAAATCAAGTTTAGGAGTGAGGACAAAGAGACGTGCCTTCACTGGCTTTTCAATTAATGTATTTTTCTTAAAAAAAATATCAATTCTTATTCTGGAAATTTATATAAAAAAAATTCTTAATCCACAAGGATGATTGGATTCCACATATCTCCCACAATGTTGTGGCTATAGCCTTTTCCCGATTTCATGCTCCAACTCAACAACCCCATGAATCTTACAAGCTCCTAAAACTGAAGCATCAGCCTCAAGAGGCATATTTTTTATAATCTCAGCGGCTTCACTCAAAAGCCCAGCTCTTCCTAACATATATGTCAACCACACACCCATGGTGTTCCGTTATTGGTTTAACCCCAAAAGAATTAGACATTGAGTGAAATAATTCCAAACCCAACTCCACAAATTTAGCACGTCAAGAACAGCAACAAAAGTAACCTCATTAGCACAAAACCCTCGTTGTTTCATCTCTCTTCAAACATGTCCAAAGCTCCCTCTCTCTTGCTAGACAATATTGAACAGTTGCATTCCTAGTACATACTTCCTTGTAAACCATTAATTGAATTAAAAAACCTTGTTGATAGTAGCCCAAACAACCCGCCTTTCCGTAGAAATCAATCAGCGCCGTCCCCATGTAAAAGCACTTACAAACCTTTCATTCCTCAGTCCTCACAATACATCCATGAACTTGCTTCCCTAAATAAAAAACAAGACCCCAACTCTCTCAACCAAACCAGCGCATAAAAGAGTACAATAACATAAGTAGCCTCATTTGGTTTCACTAAATCTTCATTCACAATCATATCCTCAAAAACCTAATTCCTTCCACAAAACAACCGTTCCTCGTAAACCCATTTATAACTCTAGTCCCAGAAACAATCACCATATTTGCACAATGACGTTGTAAGATTGTTCAGATAATTTTTTTTTTGGGTAATGTGAGTATGATTCCGTCAAACTTTTTTCAGCTTTGGAAATATTAGTTTGACAAATGCCCACGGACTCAGCATTAAGAAAAAATGGATGATAAAATACCTATGATAGCTTGATTCAACAATTTTTACATCGAGTAAAAGCAACAATGAAGAAGATCTAATATTAGTCTCATGTCATCAGCAGGAACATTTATCATCTCAATCCTAGGAGCTTCTTTTACAATTTACTCAAATATACAAAAAATAATGCCAAAGCAGCAGATTTAAATATGGTGGATAAGGGGATCCCATATTTTCCTTTCCTAAACAGACCTTCCACAATCGGCCAGAAAGCTACCAACAGAAACACACTGCAAAAGAACTCAGCTAGGCCTGACCCTTTCCCAACTGATATTGGTTGTGGCCCCAACAAGCCGGTAGCCAATGCAGTCAAGTGCACCAGCACAACCGTCGTGACTGACACAAAAACCGGGGACTCATCGAAGACAAATTTACCTTCATCATCATCATCACCACCATCACTAGAAGTAGATAGACCTTTCTGTGTAATTTCAAAAACCATCTCAGATAATCCTAAGAGTTTTAGTATCACATTTATAACTCCAAACAACCACGCAGTCATTGTCACAATTCTTGCCATACATTGGCCAACCCACCATGAATAAACTGAGAATCCAGTTCGAATGAACTCTGATAGAGTATATAGATGGTGGATCACAAAAGGAGCCACAATAAAATATATGCCTGGTTCTTGTACCTGCATAATTTAACACATGCTAAACAGTGAGATTTTGTTTACATGTGATCCACTTCAATCTTAGCGGTTTCCCTTTTTACTTGAATCGACTTGAAAACATGTGACACCAATCAAGTAAACCTTTGAATGCAAATTGACAAGATGCAAAGTCGATGTGACAGCTAGCACAATGAATATTGCCAATATAAACATATCATAGGGTGGTCTTATATAATAAGTTGTTTAAGGCACAAATAATCATATATGTCATAGACAAAAAATTTATTATTTCGATATATTATATGTATAAGAAAACAAAAATACACACTTTTTTACGATCAATATGATAAAGACAGCTCTTATATGATTCATTTAATCGCCATCATAACAATAAAAAAAATATAAAATAATTATGTTAAGTTTTCATCCTACTTAAAAGTTTGAAACGAATTGATATAAGATGTCAACTTGATGTAGTATTAGAGTCAAAAATCTTAAGTTTGAATTCTCACATAAGGATAAAGAAAAAAATATCAAATTTGACATGAGAGAGTTTATTGATCTAATATATGTTAAGCCCTCGTCTACAAAATTAAGCTTTTAGGTATGAGTTATCATCCACCATGACCCGTAAATGACAACAATAATATTATACTTATAAAGATTTTCATATAAAGTGAGGAGGTAAAAAATAAAAGAAAGAGTAAAAAAAAAAAAAAATAATAAAAAAAAAAAATAAATTAATTTTTAAAAAAATAAATTATAAAAAGATGTTTGTAAAATTTGTTTGTAAGTGCAGCATTACTGGAATGACAATTACGAGGCCATCTTTATGAATTAACAACTGATACGAAATTATTGAGGTATTGTATGTAGAAAAGGACATATGACTGCTGTAAAAGTCCATAGCCCTTACCTTGGGCAAGAAATTAGAGTTGGTGAGGATGCAATAGGCTGGCAGAGTAGCATAGCAAAGCTCAAAAATGGAACGGAAGCCCCAAACAAGGAGCCACAAATACGCCAAGCATTGCCTGAATTGAAGTTTGCCTTTGAGGGTACCAATTACTGGATTGTGTTTGCTGAAAAAGATTTCAAGCAGTCCAGTTGTCCACCTCTTTTGTTGGACCATCACTGCAGGCCCATCAGGTGGAGCACATCCTAGAAAAGCCGGAGGGTCTGGTGAGCAATACCCACTTCTCCACCCTTTTGTATGGATGGTCAACCCTGTTAAGATATCTTCTACTAGAGATCCATATATCCACCCAAACTGAAACAAAAACCATCCGTATATAATAAAGATGTCACCATTACTTCAAATTTTGGTACTTGCTCGGAGTTAAATTTCAATTTTGATCAGTTTGATGTGTTTGTTTGCCTAATGGATAGAAGAAAATGAATACTCAATAACAAGCTGTTGAACATGTTTTCTCCTTACCTTTTTACCCCAGCCAGTACCGTATTCATAGCTACAACTTGCAACTTGGTGAGCTGCCTCAAGAGATTTAGACAGGTTGCTGGCAAAATAATCTGTCTTCCCTTTCAAAGCATGAACGGCTGATGTGATGAATTCCTTTGAATTTCCACATTCTTTTAGTAACACATTATCATATAATTTTCCTGTAAATGAAGTCAGAATTTTTAAGACAATTAATATTGGAGAAAATATTACCACATATCCTACTTTAATTTATATCTTTACCTTGATTTTCCGCTTCATCCGGCCACAAACCATAGATAACTTTTCGTCTATGAAAACATCCTGTACCTCCATAGTAAGGTCCTTGAATTCCCACTATTCCTTTCCCGATATACTATATATCATAAGCAAAACAGTACATAAATTATTTGTAACGGAGTTAGAATCTCTACGCCGTGGCTCAATTATTCTTAGGTAGAACTAAATGAACAGAAAATTTCCATTTGTAACTTAAAGAATGAAAAATGACTCACTTCATGCAAAAGCAACAAGTCTTGTGGCCTATCATAGAATAATTGTGGACACTGAATAAATGCGCAGTCTTGCTCATTCTTAGAACCGAGCATGAGACACATTGCCTGCTGAAAAATCTGTGTGTTGTTGACAAACATGTCGCAGTCCAAATTAAGCATGAAGGGAGCATCTGTCATCAACCCGGACACTCGAGTCTATTTAGCATACCAAAATTAGAAATTAGAATCATAATCTATTTGTTCACAAATTGTCATTAATTTGGCTCAGAGGAGAAAGAACAACTTACTAGTACATTCATAGCTCCTGCTTTGTAATGATGGGGATTCTTTGGCCTCTTCTCTCTCGATACGTAAATTAGATGTGGCAACCCTTCAGGCAGACCCTCCTTGTTCTCCCATAGGACCTAAAAAAGGATTAATCTAGTTAAATTGAATCTTTTGGTTCCAGAGAGACTTAATCATCAGTTTATTTCTATTTTAGTACTGGTAACAGGTCAACCTGATTAACCAAGTAGCAGCGCAAGACACAAAATATGTTAAGGGGCGTAGAATTGACTATGCTCGCAACTTAAACAGTGGCTACCTTGACTATTGTCGGATGGTTTCGCAATTCAGTTTGGGAGAAAACAGCCAGCTCGCCAGTTAGACCAATGGGAAAAGGCTGTTGCGCTGCATTCTCTATGCATCTGCTAAGCTGCTCATACTCCTCCTATAAAACATGAGACATATTTTTGAAAATAAATAAATAATGGTATAAGACAATAACGTTTAGTCGGCATACAACTATTTGTTTTTTTGTGTCTTTCATTAAGGATATATCGACACGAATAAAATATGAATAATGTTAAGTCTTATTTCCCTTCTTACTCCTTTCTCTTACTCTTCATGTGGTAAGTAGGTGTAAAAAGAGAGAGAAGGGAGTAAAAAGGGAGATTAATATGAGTGAGTTAATATCCCTTTTTACTCCCTTCTCTCTCTTTTTTCACTCTTACCACATGAGTGAGTAAGAGAAAGGAGTAAGAAGGGGGTGTAAGGCTAACATTACTCATAAAATATACTGAGACTAATATTTGTGCACGAACATTTGATAAAGAGAAATTCTTTCTTGTAAAATATTTTTCATCAGATGACAAGTTTCATACTTAAAAACCTTTCTTTTACCTTCATATATTTCCATTCCTTTTGGAAATCCCTAGAATTTGCACTGGACGGTTTCGATTCATCCAAGAAGTACCGAAACGGAGCTCCAACTTGAATATTGTTTTTCCTACAGAATGGCACCCAAAGCTTGGCAAATTTGGTTGCTTCAACGAGAGAATAGAAGATTAGAGGTGAACAGCCATCATCAGAGACATAGCAGGCTAGTTTGTTAGCTGGATAATCAACTGCTAACAAAGACAGCACAGTGTTCACTGTGAGGATAGGTGGCTCTAGCACAGCATCAGCCGTTGTTACAAACACGTCCATTGGTGGAAGTTCCGGCACCCTGTTGAGTTTAAACTATTATTGAACAATTATACAAATAAATCATATGTCGTGATCAAAACAAAATATTTGTGTTATTTGTTACCGTTGTTGGAGGCGTTCAGGAAATGGTTTGTATAACATAGGAGTCCATCTGGTGCAAACAATGAGAATCCAATTGAAAGTGAACCATAACTCGCATAAGAAGGCGAGAAACCAAGCAAGTCCATAATTGTTGAGAGACATGAGACGATAGATTAAAAGACAAAAGAGAAGGAACAAGAGAGCGACATCTACAGCTCTTTGGTATGTGTTTTTGGGAAAAACCTTTTCAAAAAGAGGCACAGAAATTATTGGATTGGCCATGGAGAAGATATGAAGTGTTTGTTTTTCTGGCCGCCTGACCTTTTTAGTGGCTATAATGCTTATATTGAAGTTGTCCCAAATATTGTGATTATTGATTTATATTGAATGTTTAACTTTTTTACTTGAACGACTGGATTTGTTTTATTTACATGGAAAGAGTCAAGAGACACACATGCCGCCCAGTAACATTATTGTGTTGATAGATCCAGGGCTTACAAATATTTATTAAAAATATGGAAATTTAGACTTTCTGTCGAAACCTTATTTGGTACATTTACGTAAGTAGTGACGAAAGTTCATCCACCGTCGGGACTCGGGACTGACTCTCCTAACAGAACCACATAATATTTTATGGTGTTTGTTTGTTTTATACATCTCTTCTTCGCATGCATTGTATTGTCAATACAAACTGTAGAAGAAAGTGAAAGCTCGTCAGAACCTGTTTTATACGTCTCCTCTTCACATGCAATCGCATTGTATTGTCAATACAAACTGTAGAAGAAAATGATTAAGAGAAAACTTCTTCAATAATAAAATAATATTGAAGATACATCCTTATAAAATGTTATTAAGTGAAAATTTGATTTTAATTTTAAATTAATTAATTATATCTTACCACGTAATGTTATATAAAAATTATGTATTTGTAGTATTACTCTCTATATTATTATATGAAACAACATCACAACTAATTTAAATATACATAAACTCTCAACATCCCAATTTTTTAATCGTATTGATCCCATCATTAAAACTTTGAAGTTTTTTTTTTTTTTAATTTGCAATTCCAGTGATTTTACCACAAGTTGATGGCGTGGAAAATACAAGGAAAACCTAAAACATATATATGCAGAAATTTTATGAAAAAATTAAATTAAAGTGTTCACTCAAAAAAAAAGATGAGTTTTTGTATAGCCCTGCATTGGTATAAAAATTAAGAAAATAATAATGAATCCATTATAACTTGTAAAGAATTAATCAATTGAAAGACTTACATGTTATATATAATATTAATCATTTATTTGGACCCTTATGCACGCTTCATTGACAAGAGAAAATGACATATATGGCCAACTAATGCTATCTGTAGAACAAGGACGATATTTGCTCAATTAAATATTCTTAAATCATATGATTTCCGTTGTGATACATAACTCTATCATATGCTAAATGGCTTTAATTAATGATTTAAAGTTATTAAGCAATTAATATACCACCAAATCATATCCTAGCTGCCTTATCAAGAGATTGTTAAGTTCACTAGTTCAGGCCAATCCTTTTCAAGAACCCCAAGAGTCCACCAATTTCAAACCCATATACGACCACCTTCCGTTAACAACAGATACACCAGCTTTGCAGGAAAGAGATTGAAAGTGTTGATACTCGGTTTTGGCACCAACTAATCGTCACGTGCGTAATGTTGATTGGCTAAGAAACACACGTGATAATGAATATAGAAAGCGAAATAAATGCAAAGAGAGTTTTTAAAGTGGTTCAGATGCTAAGGTAGCAAGTCCTACGTCCACTGATTTGTATTGATATTGATAACGTGGGTCAGGTCGCAACAGCAGACTGACTTACAAAAAGTTGGAAAAATAAATACAAAAGCGTGGGAGAGAGAGAGTTTCTTGTGTGAAATTGTCGAATCCCCCTAATGAAGGGGACCTCTTTATTTTATATCAAACTGAAGCGTGTAATCATCATTAAATCCATGGGTTGGTGTGATTGTCAAGATATAATCCGGCTTTATGTCCCATTGCTCTCTTCCCAAACTGATTTCGCACGATTTATTGCAGGGGAAAGGGACACGTGTGAGCTCCATATCATTTGGCAGGTCTGACGTGTGCTTGTTGCTCTGACGGGAGCAGGTCACTCTTCACGTGACTTTCCCACGTCAGCCCTTATTTTCCCAGGCATAACAGAAGCCCCCTAGTTTTTAAGGTTTGAGGATCGAACCTTGGAAACTAAGTCACATTGGAGGTTCTGGTCACTCCGACCTGAATGGGATGAGCTCGGCACAGGGCCTTTGGCGAACACGACCTCGCGCAATTCCTTGCCTAAGTGACCTGACAATCTTCATCCTCGCGACCTGGATTTGTCGGATGCTCCTTTCCGTACCTTAGGGTTAGAGATTCAATGAACCTGGTTCCACGCTGTCAGGCGCTCTGCACGCACCGCAGTGTCTGCCAGGAACATTAAATGCGCTGTGCTGATTCGGCGTCGTTTCGATAGCTTTGTCTGCACGACACATTTGAAACGACGACTCCTATCAAGGCATTTAACGCGACGTGGGGCGCATTAAATGCGGGGAGAGGGGGGGAAGGCTGTCATTTTGGTTCCGAGAAGTGGTAACCGTCGATTCACAATCTGTATAAAAACTCACATTTTTCAGATGAGGTCACGAAAACTCCTTTCGCTTCGAGTGACAAACCTTTGCAAACCAGAAATCATTCTTTTCCGACCGACGCTTCTCAGGCAACTGAAACAAGTTCCGGCCTCGGTTACGCATTCCAGAAAGTAAGATTCTCCTTTCTTTCTCTTTTTTTTTTTTTTTTTTTTTTTGCATTTGTTTGGTTGGTGGGCAATGGCACTGAGTCTCTCGATGTTCTACCAGAGACACGCCATTGTTGCCGGATTCGAGCCGTGGGTGGCGGCTCAAGTTACTATTAGGGTTTTAAGAATTTGTCCCCTGCCGCCGCACGGGACAAAACACGAAGGCCTAAATGACCGTGTCTGTCGATGTTGCAGACTCGAATGGATCCGTCAACGTCTAGACCCGAGGAAGCGGCCAGTTCGTCCTCGCGGGACTTTCCCGAGGACGCATCCCTTGATGTCTTCTCGGTTCTCACCCAAGAGGAATTTGATAGGGTAAAAAAGCAATTTGACGTCCGCACGGAGGTGTTTCTCGACCATACCAGGTCGTCACGGTGCCCCTCAGGTGGCCTTGCTGCGATCTCCGAAGAGATCTTCAAGGGTGGAGGCAGGATTCCCCTCCATCCTTTCATCAGGTCGGTCCTAGATCACTTCGGGATCGCACCGATGCAACTCACGCCAAACGCGTATGTCATCGCCGTCGCGATGTACATCGCGTGCTGCGAAAGCGGCTTGGGTGAGCCAACGGCAGTGGAGCTCGGCGTCGCCTATTACCTCAAGAAGAGTAGGGACAAGGACTCATATTATTTGTCTCGACGACCTACCATTGCCGCGGGGATACATAGCTATCCCAGCAATACGGGGGGCTACGAGACAAAGTTCTTCTTATTCTGTTATGACGGCTAATGCCGCTTTCAGGATCCAAGTAGGTTTTTCTTCGCTGGGTTCATTATCTGCTCGCATGATCTATAATAACGACCTGTTCTTCTTTTGCAGTTAACAGAACGACCAGCCAAAACTTACTTGCCGACCCAGATAGGCTCGTATCTTTTGGAGTACTGGACGAGGAGAGCCGAGACGCGAGGAAGGCAAACTTGCGGAAGTACGGTTTTTTCAGCAACAAAGCGTCTTTAGAACCCTTGGAAGGTAAGGTTACGTTAATTCCCGTCCTGGTCGCGAAGCAATTTTGTTTACTAACGAGCTTAAATGCAGAAAACATGCCCCCGAAGAAGTCCGAGCAGCCTCGTCGAGCTCCGTTTGTCCCTCGATCGAGGAGGGAGAGAACGGCCGAAGCTGCTCGTCCCATTCCTGCACAACCGGTGCGAGCTGCTGCACCTTTGCAGCCCCCTGCGCATGAAGCGACCAGGGCAGAACAGGTCGCTCAGGCACCACCAGCACGCCCAAGGCGTAAGGCTCCGGCCCAAAGGTCCAAGAAGAAGAAACAGGTCCAGGCCGAAGAGTCTGAGACCGAATCCAAGGAGGAGCCCTTGAGGTCGCGGAGGGACTCAAGGAGGTCGGGCAAAGAGCCTGCAGGTGAGGCGATCACCTCCGACAAGGCGAAGGACGCACCAGTGCTAGACTTATTGGGGAGTCTGCCCAAATACCTGCAACCGATAGTCTTTGGCCTACTCGAGTGCGAGCTATCGGAGTCATACAACGAGTTTGCTGATACGGGCGATGACCTGATGACCACGTCGTTCCAGCATCTAAGCAAGGTAAACGAGCTGTATTTGAAACTTCATTCTGATTTATTTCATTCTGATTTATTTCTAACTCGTATCTTGCTCACAGGCGTTACTTGCGATGAGGATGTCTATGGAGAAGACATGGCTGGGAGCCACGAAGGGGGCCAACGACCTACAGGAGGAGGTCGCGAAGCTCAAGAAAAGCTTGGAATCCGTCGAAGCTGAAAGAACAGAAGCATTCGATGCGGCGAAAGGTATCTGAGCCAAAAGGATGCCGCTTTACGAACGGTGGATTTCCAAAAGATGGAACTCGATCGACGTGCAGAGGAAGTTAAGGAACTTCAAAGGACAACCACCAGGCTCTCCAAAGAGGTCGGAGAAAAGGACCAGGAGATCCAGGTGACCTTCACACGGGCTCAGCGAGCTGAACAAGAGAGGGAGGCCTCTGAACAGGAAAGGCAAGCTCTTGAGGCTGAACTCCAGGAGAGTCGCGAAAGGATCGCCTCACTGACTGAAGAGATGCAGAATCAGTCAGAGGAGATGGAGGAGAAGGCCGCCGACTGGGCGATCGGGTGCATTTATTCCCTCCGATCGAGGAACCCAGATATGGACATTTCCGACCTCCCGGAGGGGTGGCAAGCGACCTTGCGGATCATGACCGAGGAGGACGATCAGGAAGCCGCGGCCGCCCAATGACCCAACCAGGCAGGGGGTTCTAGTTCAAAGGATCCCCCTGACCAGCCGTAATGTAATGAATCGGCCCCATCGTAATTGGGTCTTAAACTTTTGTTTGTACATAAATGAAGACACTTTCTTTACAATTGTAGTTCGCTTTTTCATATATATGTACAGTTTACAATTGTGATTTACATAGGCAATTACATACAAATTCTTACATGCGAACAGAACACGTGCGAACTGTTTCGAGCGAACAAAGTAATACCTAACATTAAAGAAATTAACAAAAACTGAGAGCTGAGTTTGGGATTACTGATAGTATGGCCGGAGGTGCTCGGCATTCCAAGCTCGGGGTACTTTGGAGCCGTTCAATCTTTTGAGATGGTAAGTCCCCAGTATGATTACTTTGTCGACCCGGTACGGACCTTCCCAGTTAGGCCCTAGTACCCCCGCACTTGGCTCTCTGGTCCCGAGGAGAACTTCCTTGAGTACAAGGTCTCCGACCTAGAAGTCTCTTCGCTGACCTTTGAGTCGAAGAACCTCTTTGCACGCTGCTGGTAGGCTGCTATCCTTAGCGAGGCCTTGTTGCGGTGCTCTTCGACCAGATCCAAACTTGCTCTCATAAGCGCTTCGTTTTCGACCTCATTGTACAAATCCCTTCGAAGAGAACCAGTCCCGACCTCTACAGGGATCATCGCTTCGCAGCCATAGGCTAGCGAAAAAGGGGTTTCCGAGGTGGAGGTTCTTGGAGTTGTCCTGTACGCCCATAAGACTTCGGGGAGATCGTCAGCCCAATTTCCTTTGGCTGCCCCAAGCTTGGCCTTTAGAGTGTGCTTGATGGTCTTGTTGACTGCTTCAACTTGGCCATTCGCTTGCGGTTTGGCGACTGAGGCAAATTTTTTATGGATGCCCAGCTCGTCGCAGAACTGCTTGAACTCCTCATTATCGAATTGCTTTCCATTATCCGAGATGAGGGTGTGAGGAATTCCGTAGCGGTACACAATGTTCTTGAAAACGAAGTCTTTTAGCTTTCTGGTCGTGATCGCGGCTAGCGGCTCGGCTTCAACCGATTTTGTGAAATAGTCTACCGCGACCACGGCATACTTGACCCCTCCCTTTCCAACTGGCATGGGGCCGATAAGGTCGATCCCCCACATGGAAAATGGCTAGGGGCTAGACATAGTAATCAGCTCGTGAGATGGGGCTCGCGGAATGTTCGCAAACCGCTGACACTTGTCACATTTCTTGACAAAGTTGTACGCATCTTCTTGGATCCGGGGCCAATAATATCCCTGATTAACAACCTTGTTCGCAAGAGATCGAGTTGCTGTGTGGTTACCGCAGATCCCTTCATGAATTTCCCTCATGATGTAGTCTACTTCTTCACTGGTTACACATCAGAGGAGAGGGGCACTGAATCCTCTCCTGTACAGCTGATCCCCGATGAGTGTGAAACGAGCAGACCTTACTCGCAGGACCCTTGCCTCGATCTTGTCGCTAGGCAAGGTCCCATCCTTGAGGTACTGGACAATGGGGGTCATCCAGGAATCCGATTGAGCCACATTTACGGCCTGTTCGGTCGAGCTGATAGTTGGAGCATCGACGAAACAAACAGGGATGTTATCAAGAGCCTCTAAATCCAACAAGGAGGCTATCTTTGCCAAGGCGTCCGCTATAGAATTGCTTTCTCTAGGGATCTGAGTGATTTTGAAATGCTTAAACGATCCTAGAGAGGCCTTAGCCTCTTTTAGGTAGCGGACCATGTTCTCTTCCTTGGCTTGGTACTCCCCTAGAATCTGGTTGACGACCAGCATAGAGTCGTTGTAAACGCTGATCGCGGTTGCACCCATTTCTTTGGCAAGTCGCAACCCGGTGAGCAGGGCTTCGTACTCGGCCTCATTGTTGGTCGCTTTAAACCCGAACCGGAGGATACCATGAATTCGAGCCCCCTCGAGGCTCACAAGGAGAAGACCCACACTGGCTCTTTTCCTGTTTGATGACCCGTCGACGTAGAGGTTCCAGGTCGACAGGTTCTGAATACTTTCTTGCCCGACTTCGCTAGGCTGTTGCTCGCTTGGGAGATAGGAAAATTCCGAGATGAAGTCTACAACAGCCTGCCCTTTGATGGTGGACCTGGGCTTATACTTTAGGTCGAACTGGCTCAATTCCATGGCCCATTTGAGCAGTTTACCCGAGGCCTCTGGTTTCTGGAGGACCTGCCTAAGGGGGTAATTTGTCATTATATTGATCGTATGGGCATGGAAGTAAGGTCGCAGCTTTCTGGATGCGACCAGCAGAGCAAAAGCTAGTCGCTCCATCTCCGGATACCGCATCTCAGCATCCGATAGACGCATACTTGCATAATATACTGGCCATTGAGCCTTTTCCTCTTCCTGTATTAAAGCTGCGCTGACCGCGAACTGAGACACGGACAGGTAGATGAGCAGGATCTCCTATGGAAGAGGCTTAGAGAGGAGAGGTGGCTTCCCAAGGTGTTCTTTTATATTCTGGAATGCCTGCTTGCATTGCATTCGGGAGTCCACTCGAATTTCTTATTGGCCTTTAGGACGTTGAAGAATGGTAAACAGCGGTCTGTTAGACTTGATATGAAGCGACTAAGTGCCGCTATTCGCCCGTTCAGACTCATGACCTGCTTTTTGCTGGTCGGACTCTCCATATCGAGCAGAGCTTGAATCTTTTCGGGGTTTACTTCTATGCCCCGCCGATTGACCATATATCCCAGGAACTTTCCTGACGATACCCCGAACGAACATTTGAGAGGGCTCAGCTTCATTCTGTAGAGCCGAAGTATGTCAAACATCTCAGCGAGATGCGCAATATGCTCTGAGGCGACCTGGGATTTGACCAGCATGTCGTCCACATAGACCTCCATCGTCCTCCCGATCTGGTCGGAGAACATTCAGTTGACCAACCTCTGATAGGTCGCTCCCGTATTCTTGAGGCCGAAGGGCATGACTTTGTAACAGTATAGCCCCCGGTCCGTAATGAAGGTCGTATGCTCCTCATCTGGCCTATACATCAGGATTTGATTGTATCCCGAGTATGCATCCATGAAGCTTAACAGCTCGTGTCCCGAGGTGGCATCAACGAGCTGATCGATTCTTGGCAGGGGGAAGCTGTCTTTCGGGCAAGCTTTGTTGAGGTCGCTGAAGTCTATACAGGTCCGCCACTTGCCATTTGGCTTCTTTACCAGGACCGGGTTGGCAACCCAGGTCAGGTAGAGAGCCTCACGAATGGATCCATTTTGGAGAAGGTTCTCCACTTCTGATTTTAGCGCGGCGTACCGCTCCGGATCCATCGCCCTTCTTTTTTGGCAAACTGGTTTGGCTTCACTGCTGACGTTCAGTGAATGGCAAATAATGTCCAGGCTGATCCCAACCATATCTGCATGCTACCAGGCAAACACGTCAATATTCTCCTTCAAGAAGCTTACCAGCTCGGAAGCGAACTGAGGGTTAAGACAACTTCCGATCTTTAACACACGGCTCGGCTCTTTTGGATCAACCGAAACTTCGGATAGGTCCTCAACCGGGCCGCTCGGGGGGATTTCCTGAATTCGCGGATCTATGTTATCCTCCACCGGACCAGGCTGTGGCTCGATCCGGCTGATCGCCATAGCCTGGCGGGGCGCACATCGCGAAATGCCCTTTCCCTTGTCGGCCATTTGGACCGCTTTTACATAGCATTCGCGAGATGCGCTTTGCGATCCGCTTACCTCCCCTATCCCCGTTGGAGTGGGGAACTTCATCTTGAGATGATAAATGGAAGTGACTGCCCTGAAGGTTCTCAGCAGAGGTCGCCCCAAGATTCCATTGAAGGCCGATGGGCAGTCCACGACCAAAAATTCGGTAACCCTAGTCACCTCGTCGTAGTCGCCGAGCGTGACTGGTAGCTGGATTGTTCCTCTGGGGATCAGGTGGTCCCCTGTAAAACCGTACAGAGGCATCGAGGCTGGCTTCAGGTCGGCCTCGACCAGGTTCATTCTATCGAAAGCGGACTTGAACAGAATGTTCACAGCGCTTCCGTTGTCTACAAGCATTCTGCAGACATTATGACACCCTATCAGGGGCGTGATCACCAGAGCATCCTCATGAGGATGGTGCAAGCGAGCTGCCTCTTTCTCGCAGAAGGTGATTGGTTCCTCCTTTCTGGCTTTTTGAGGTCGCTGCGAAGTGTTCATTACCCTGATCGGGTCATGGTGCGCTTCGCGAGCATACCTTTCCTGCGCTCCTCGCGTGTTTCCCGCGAGGTGCGGACCTCCGAAAATTATGTTAACACTATCGTACCCGCTGCGATCACGACGCTTTTTCTTTCGCTCCCCTTGGTTTTCTTTTGGGGAGTCATCAATGTACTCCTTGAAGTGCCCCTTCTTGATGAGCTCTTCGATAGCCTGCTTTAGAGCTCGGCATTTGTCAGTGAGATGCCCGTTATCCCGAGGGTGACGACAGTATGTTTTGCTGTTTCTGGCCGTAGCAGGAGTTTTCATTGGTTCGGGCTCACCGAGCAAGCTGGCCTCCTCAGATTTGTCGAGGATTGCAGATATGGACACGTTCAGCGGAGTGTATTGAGTCCTGTCGCGGTCGCGACGAGGAACAGGAGCATAGGACTTTTTCTGCTCGTAGCGGGGTTTCTTCCCTTTTCGCTGATCGTCAATGTCTCCTTTGCGATCAGCTCGCCTATTATCTCCCCGACCAGACATACTGCTGGAAGTGCCGTGATCGCGACGGCAGAGTGCCGCCAATGAATTCTCTATTCGGAGATACTTTTCTGCCAGGTTGTAGAATCTGGTGAGGGAAATATCGTCCTCAGCCTGCAGTTCTTTCCACAGGTCGG
Organism: Pistacia vera; assembly: GCF_008641045.1. Taxonomy (NCBI): domain Eukaryota; kingdom Viridiplantae; phylum Streptophyta; class Magnoliopsida; order Sapindales; family Anacardiaceae; genus Pistacia; species Pistacia vera. The sequence continues at coordinate 202,307 of NW_022196883.1, forward strand.
TTTGCGGGCGAACTCCAGCTATTATAAGAGTTCGGATGGACTCTTCTGGAGCGTGAGCCACCTTGTTGAGTTCCCTGTGGAAGCGGTCAATGTAAGACTGCAGGGATTCGTCTCTTTCTTGCCTTATGTTGCTGAGGTAGCTCAAAGGCATTGAAAACTTTCGATTGGCTTGGAAATGCCGCAGGAACGTCGTGCTCATCTGAGGCCACGAACTGATCGATCCCGCTGGGAGCGACCTTAACCACCGCTTGGCGTGGGAAGTCAGCGTCACGGCCAAACAACGGCATTTTGCAAGGTCCGAAACCTGGTGGAGCTCCATCAGGTCGTTGAACTCATATAAATGATCCTGCGGATCATAGTTTCCATCAAACGGCCGCATATCTGGCATTCTGAACCCTGGTGGAAGTGGAGCAGCTAGCACTTCGGGAGAAAAAGGGGATGCAGAGGCGACCTGCGCCTGTTCGTTTTGCTGCTCCCTTAACCTGTCCAGAGCTCGCTGCAGCTCCTCAATTTGTGGTAACGGAGCCAATTGGGGGTTGCTTTCACCCGTGCGAGCCCGGCCTTCTCGGTTGCGGTTCAGGAAAGTCCGGAGGTCGGATTCCTCCTCGCCTCGGCCGGCATTTCCGGCCGCACTTGACACACGCTGACTAGAGGCGTGTGAAGGCGATGGGTTGTGCGGGGCACTTTCACGACCCTCGCGGTGGTACGAACCGCCCCGCGAGGTGTGGGGGCCACCCGCATGAGAACGATCGGGATCGTTCTGCTGGTGGTGATCGGAATCATCGCGCCCAGCATTTTCGCTTGGGTTTGCTTGCGACGTGGCATGGGACAGCTCGGGATTTACTTTTTCACCGAGTCTCAGCTTTGCCGATACCCTGCTCGGGGCACCTTTTGTATTCGTCGGCCCTTGGGAGCCCGTAGGCTTATTTTTTGCCACTTGCTTACCCTTGCGCTTACGCGCTGCAGTGCTCGCGGCACGGGCTATCGCCCTTTGCCGCGCTTTCGCGCGACCTGCAGGCGTTTTTGGCGGTTGTACCGCTCCGGCTGTCGTAGATGACATGCCTTGGTCCAGACGGTCCAACCTCTGGTTGACCGTCTGGAGAGTATTGTCGAACCTCTCCAGGTAGCTTCTGATGGCAGGGTCCAGTTGCGGAGCTGCTGGGGTATTCCCAACAGCATTTTGCGAAACTGGAGGTATGTTGGAAGGGGTGTCCCTCTGGGCTGGGGGGACTCCTTCAGCATGTTGGTTCCCCTGCTCAGGTTCAGATTGGCGGGCCATTGTAGCTGTAAGACCAGTAGGTCAAAGATTCTCCTGATGAAGGGTAGACACTAAATCAGCCCTCCTTCTAGCGCCAAACTGTTGATGCTCGTTTTTGGCACCAACGAATTGTCACGTGCGTAACGTTGATTGGCTGTTAAATACACGTGAAAATGGAATATCTAAAGCGAAATAAATGCAAAGGGGGTTTTTTAAGTGGTTCGGATGCTAAGGTAGCAAGTCCTACATCCACTGATTTGTATTGATATTAGTGTGGGTCAGGTCGCAACTGCGGACTGACTTACAAAAGAGTTGGAAAAAGTAAATGTGTTTACAGGAGAGAGAGAGAGTTTTTCTCAGTATGAAAATGGCCGAATCCCTTTAATGAAGGGGTCTTCTTCATTTTATATCAAACTGAAGCGTGTAATCATCATTAAATCCATGGTTTGGTGTGATTGTCAGGATATAATCCGGCTTTATGTCCCATTTTCCCTTTCCCAAGCTGACTTCGCACGACTTATTGCAGGGAAATGGACGCGTGTGAGCTCCATATCATTTGGCAGGTCTGACGTGTGCGTGTTGCTCTGACGGGAGCAGGTCACCCTTCACGTGACTTTCCCACGTCAGCCCTTTATTTTCCCGGGCATAACAGAAGCCCCCTAGTTTTTAAGGTTTGAGGATCGGACCTTGGAAACTAAGTCACACTGGAGTTTTTGATCGCTCCGACCTGAATGGGATGAGCTCGGCACAGAACTCTTGGCGAACACGATCTCGCGCAATTCCTTGCCAGAGCGACCTGACAATCTTCATCTTAGCGACCTGGATCTGAGGGACGCTCCTCTCTGTACCTTAGAGATTCAATGAACCTGGTTCTGCGCGGTCAGGCGCTCTGCACGCGTTAAAGCGTTTGTCAGACACATTAAATGCATCGTGTGCTGACCCGACGCCGTTTTGACAGCATTAGTTGCGCAGCGCGTTCGAAACGACTATTATCACGGCATTTAATGCGACGTGGGGCGCATTTAATGCGGGGAGAGAGAGTGGGCTGTCGTTTCGGTTCCGAGGGGTGGTAACCGTCGATTCGCAATCCATATAAAAACTCGCATTTTTCAGATGAGGTCACCGAAATTTCTTTTGTTTCGAGTGACAAACCTTTGCAAACCAGAAACCATTCTTTTCCGATCGGCGCTTCTCAGGCAACTGAAACGAGTTTCGGTCTCGGTTACTCATCCCAGAAGGTAAGATTCTCTTCTTCTTCTTTTTCTTTGCATTTGCTTGGTTGGGCGATGGCGTTGGGTCTCCTGGTGTTTCACCAGAGACGTGACGCCGTCATTGGATTCGAGCCGTGGACGGCGGCTCGAGTTACTGTTAGGGTTTAAGAATTTGTCCCCTGCCGCCGCACGGGACAAACACGAAGGCCTAAATGACCGTGTCTGTCGATGTTGCAGACTGGAATGGAACCGTCAACATCCAGACCCGAGGAAGGAGCCAGCTCGTCCTCGCGGGAAGTTCCCGAGGACGCGTCCCTTGATGTCTTCTCGGTCCTCACCTTAGAGGAATTCGATAGGATAAAAAGGCAGTTTGACATCCGCGCGGAGGTGTTCCTCGACCATACCAGGTCGTCGCGACGCCCTTCCGATGGCCTTGCCGCGATCTCTGAAGAGATCTTCAAGGGTGGAGGGAGGATTCCCTTCCATCCTTTCATCAGGTCGGTCCTGGATCATTTCGGGATCGCACCGATGCAGCTGACGCCAAACGCGTATGTCATCGCTGTCGCGATGTACATCGCGTGCTGCGAAAGCGGCTTGGGAGAGCCAACGGCGGTGGAGCTCGGCGTCGCCTACTACCTTAAGAAGAGTAGGGACAAGGACTCGTACTATTTGTCTCGGCGACCTACCATTGCCGCGGGGATACACAGCTATCCCAGCAATGCGGGGGCCTACGAGACAAAGTTCTTCTTTTTCTTTTACAACGGCTACTGCCGTTTTCAAAATCCAAGTAGGTTTTCTCTCGCTGGGTTCATTATCTGCTCGCCTGATCCATAATAACGACCTGCTTTGTTTTGCAGTTAATAGAACGACCGAGCAGGCGCTACTCGCTGACCCAGACAGGCTTGTATCCTTCGGAGTACTGGACGAGGATAGTCGCGACGCGAGGAAGCTTGTGACAACCGCGAACTTGCGGAAGTACGGTTTTTTCAGCGACAAGGCGTCGTTAGAACCCCCAGAAGGTAAGTTATACTGGTTCCTTTCTGGTCGTAGAATAATTTTGCTTACTAACGAACTCAAATGCAGAAACCATGCCCCCAAAGGAGTCCGGGCAGCCCGCCCGAGCACCATTCGTCTTCCCTCGATCGAGGAGAGAGAGGGCGGTCGAAGCTGCCCGTCCTATTCTGGCACAGCCGTTGCGAGCTGCTGCGCCTTCCCAGCCCCGTCCTGTGCAAGAAGCGACCAGGACAGAGCAGGTCGCTCAGGCACCATCTGCTCGCCCAAGGCGGAAGGCTCCGGCCCAAAGGTCCAAGAAGAGGAAACAGGTCCAGGCCGAAGAGTCTGAGACCGAATCCGAGGAGGAGCCTCTGAGGACGCGCCAGGAATCCAGGAGGTCGGGCAAGGAGCCCGTGAGCGAGGCGGTCGCTGCCGGCAAGGTGAAGGACGCACCAGTGCTAGACTCATTGGGGAGTCTGCCCGAATACCTGCAGCCGATAGTCTATGGTCTGCTCGAGTGCGAGCTATCGGAGTCATACGACGAGTTTGCTGACACGGGCGACGACCTGATGACCACGTCGTTCCAGCATCTAAGCAAGGTAAACGAGCTGTATTTGAAACTTCATTCTGATTTATTTCTAACTCATATCTTGCTCGCAGGCGTTGCTTGCGATGAGGATGTCCATGGAGAAGACGCGGCTGGGGGCCGCAAAGGGGACAAGCGACCTGAAGGAAGAGGTCGCGAAGCTGAAGCAGAGCTTGGAGTCCGTCGAAGCGGAAAGAACACAGGCGTTCGAAGCGGCGAACAGGTATCTGAACCAAAAGGACGCTGCTTTACGAACAGTGGACTTCCAAAAGACGGAGCTCGATCGACGTGCGGAGGAAGTTAAGGAACTTCAAAGGACAACCGCCAGGCTCTCTAAGGAGGTCGGAGAAAAGGACCAGGAGATCCAGGCGACCTTCGCACGGGCTCAGCGAGCTGAACAAGATAGGGAGGCCTCCGAACAGGAAAGGCAAGCTCTTGAGGCCGAACTCCAGGAGAGTCGGGAGAGAATCGCTTCTCTGACTGAAGAAATGCAGAATCAGTCAGAGGAGATGGAGGAAAAGGCCGCAGACTGGGCAATCGGGGCTATTTACTCCCTGCGAGCAAGGAATCCAGACTTGGACATGTCCGACCTCCCGGAAGGCTGGCAGGCGACCTTGCGGATCATGGCCGAGGAGGACGACCAGACTGCCGCGGCCGCTCAAGGACCCGACCAGGCAGGGGGTTCTGGCTCGAAGGATCCCCCCGACCAGCCTTAGCCTTAGCGTAATGAGTTGTCCCCATTGTAATCGGGTCTTTTGACTTTTACATAAATGAAGATATTTTCTTTACAATTGCAGTTCGCTTTTTCATATATATGTACACTTTACAATTGTGATTTACATAAGCGATTACATATAAATTCTTACATGCGAACAGAACATATGCGAACTGTTTTGAGCGAACAAAGAAATACTTGAAAAGAAATTAACAAAAACTGAGAGCTGAGTTCGGGATTACTGATAGTATGGCCGGAGGTGCTCGGCATTCCAAGCTCGGGGTACTTTGGAGCCGTTCAATCTTTTGAGATGGTAGGTCCCCGGTCTGATTACTTTGTCGACCCGGTACGGACCTTCCCAGTTAGGTCCTAGTACCCCCGCACTTGGCTCTCTGGTCCCGAGGAGAACTTCCTTTAGCACAAGGTCTCCGACCTGGAAGTCTCTTCGCTTGACCTTTGAGTCGAAGAACCTTTTTGCTCGCTGCTGGTAGGCTGCTATCCTTAGCGAAGCCTTGTTGCGATGCTCTTCGACCAGATCCAAACTTGCTCTCATAAGTGCTTCGTTTTCATCCTCATTGTACAAGTCCCTCCGAAGAGAACCAGTTCCGACCTCTACAGGGATCATTGCTTCGCAGCCATAGGCTAGCGAAAAAGGGGTTTCCGAGGTGGAGGTTCTTGGAGTTGTCCTGTACGCCCATAAGACTTCGGGGAGATCGTCAGCCCAATTTCCTTTGGCTGCCCCGAGCTTGGCCTTCAGAGTGTGCTTGATGGTCTTGTTGACTGCTTCAACTTGGCCATTCGCTTGCGGTCTGGCGACTGAGGCAAATTTTTTATGGATGCCCAGCTCGTCGCAGAACTGCTTGAACTCCTCATTATCGAATTGCTTTCCATTATCTGAGATGAGGGTGTGAGGAATTCCGTAGCGGCACACTATGTTCTTGAAAACGAAGTCTTTCAGCTTTCTGGTCGTGATCGCGGCTAGTGGTTCGGCTTCAACCCATTTTGTGAAATAGTCTACCGCGACCACGGCATACTTGACCCCTCCCTTTCCAACTGGCATGGGGCCGATAAGGTCGATCCCCCACATGGAAAATGGCCAGGGGCTAGACATAGTAATCAGCTCGTGAGATGGGGCTCGCGGAATGTTCGCGAACCGCTGGCACTTGTCACATTTCTTGACAAAGTTGTGCGCATCTTCTTGGATCCGGGGCCAATAATATCCCTGACGAACAACCTTGTTCGCAAGAGATCGAGCTGCTGTGTGGTTACCGCAGATCCCTTCATGAATTTCCCTCATGATGTAGTCTGCTTCTTCACTGGTTACACATCGGAGGAGAGGGGCACTGAATCCTCTCCTGTACAGCTGATCCCCGATGAGTGTGAAACGAGCAGACCTTACTCGCAGGACCCTTGCCTCGACCTTGTCGCTAGGCAAGGTCCCATCCTTGAGGTACTGGACAATGGGAGTCATCCAGGAATCTGGCTGAACCTCGTTCACGGCCTGTTCGGTCGAGCTGATAGTTGGAGCGTTGACAAAGCGAACAGGAATGCTATCAGGAGCCTCTGAATCTAGTGACGAGGCTATCTTTGCCAAGGCGTCTGCTATTGAGTTGCTTTCCCTGGGGATCTGAGCGATCTCAAAGTGCTTAAACGACCCCAGAGAGACCTTAGCTTCTTTCAGGTAGCGGACCATGTTCTCTTCCTTGGCTTGGTATTCCCCTAGGATCTGGTTGACGACCAGCATAGAGTCGCTATAAATACTGATCGCGGTTGCACCCATTTCTTTGGCGAGTCGCAACCCGGCGAGCAGAGCTTCGTATTCGGACTCATTGTTGGTCGCTTTAAACCCGAACCGGAGAATACCATGAATTCGGATCCCCTCGGGGCTTACCAGGAGAAGACCCGCACCGGCTCTTTTCCTGTTCGATGACCCGTCGACGTAGAGGTTCCATGTCGACAGGTTCTGGATAGTTTCTTGCCCGACTTCGCTAGACTGTTGCTCGCTTGGGAGATAGGAAAATTCCGAGATGAAGTCTGCAACAGCCTGCCCTTTGATAGTCGACCTGGGCGTGTACCTTAAGTCGAACTGGCTCAGCTCCATGGCCCATTTGAGCAATTTACCCGAGGCCTCCGGTTTCTGGAGGACCTGCCTGAGAGGGTAACTCGTCATTACATTGATTGTATGGGCGTGGAAGTAAGGTCGCAGCTTTCTGGACGCGACCAGCAGGGCAAAAGCTAGTCGCTCCATTTCCGGGTACCGCATCTCGGCATCCGATAGACGCTTACTTGCATAATATACCGGCCACTGAACTTTTTCCTCTTCTCGTATTAAAGCCGCACTGACCGCGAACTGAGACACGGACAGGTAGATGAGCAGGATTTCTCGTGGAAGAGGCTTAGAGAGGAGTGGTGGCTTCCCAAGATGCTCTTTTATACTTTGGAATGCCTGCTCGCATTCGGAAGTCCACTCGAATTTCTTATTGGCTTTCAGAACATTGAAGAATGGTAAACAGCGGTCTGTTAGCCTTGATATGAAGCGACTAAGTGCCGCTATTCGCCCGTTCAGACTCATGACCTGCTTTTTGCTGGTCGGGCTTTCCATATCGAGCAGAGCTTGAATCTTTTCGGGGTTTATTTCTATGCCCCGCTGATTGACCATATATCCCAGGAACTTTCCTGACGATACCCCGAATGAACATTTGAGAGGGTTCAGCTTCATTTTGTAGAGCCGGAGTATGTCAAACATCTCAGCGAGGTGCGCAATATGTTTTGAGGCGACCTGGGATTTGACCAGTATGTCGTCCACATAGACCTCCATTGTCTTCCCGATTTGGTCGGAGAACATTCGATTGACCAACCTCTGATAGGTCGCGCCCGCATTCTTGAGGCCGAAAGGCATGACTTTGTAACAGTATAGCCTCCGATTCGTAATGAAGGTCGTATGCTCTTCATCTGGTCCATACATCGGGATCTGATTGTATCCCGAGTAAGCATCCATGAAACTTAACAGCTCGTGCCCCGAGGTGGCGTCAACGAGCTGATCGATTCTTGGCAGGGGGAAGCTGTCTTTCGGGCAAGCTTTGTTGAGGTCGCTGAAGTCTACATAGGTCCGCCACTTGCCATTTGGCTTCTTTACCAGGACCGGGTTAGCAATCCAGGTCGGGTAGAGAGCCTCGCGAATGGATCCATTTCGGAGAAGGTTCTCCACTTCTGATTTCAGTGCGGCGTACCGCTCCGGATCCATCGCCCTCATTTTTTGGCGAACTGGCTTGGCTTCACTGCTGACATTCAGTGAATGGCAAAAATGTCCGGGCTGATCCCGACCATGTCTGCGTGCGACCAGGCGAACACGTCAATGTTCTCCTTCAAGAAGCTTACCAGCTCGGAAGCGAGCTGAGGGTTGAGACAACTTCTGATCTTTAGCACTCGGCTCGGCTCTTCTGGATCAACCAAAACTTCGGACAGATCCTCAACCGGGCCGCTCGGAGGGATTTCCTGAATTCGCGGATCTATGTTATCCTCCGCCGGACCAGGCTGTGGCTCGATCCGGCTGATCGCCATAGCCTGGCGGGGCGCACATCGCGAAATGCCCTTCCCCTTGTCGGCCATTTGGACTGCTTTTACATAGCATTCGCGAGATGCGCTTTGTGACTCGCTTACCTCCCCTATCCCCGATGGAGTGGGGAACTTCATCTTGAGATGATAAATGGAAGTGACTGCCCTGAAGGTTCTCAGCAGAGGTCACCCCAGGATTCCATTGAAGGCCGATGGGCAGTCCAGGACCAAAAATTCGGTAACCCTAGTCACCTCGTCGTAGTCGCCGAGCGTGACTGGTAGCTAGATCGTTCCTTTAGGGATCAGGTGATCCCCTGTAAAACCGTACAAAGGCATCGAGGCTGGCTTCAGGTTGGCCTCGACCAGGTTCATTCTATCGAAAGCGAACTTGAACAGAATGTTCACAGCGCTTCCGTTGTCTACAAGCATTCTGCAGACATTATGACACCCTATCAGGGGCGTGATCACCAGAGCATCCTCATGAGGATGGTGCAAGCGAGCTGTCTCTTTCTCGCAGAAGGTGATTGGTTCCTCTTTTCTGGCTTTTTGAGGTCGCTGCGAAGTGTTCATTACCCTGATCGGGTCATGGTGCGCTTCGCGAGCATACCTTTCCTGCGCTCCTCGCGTATTTCCCGTGAGGTGCGGTCCTCTGAAAATTATGTTAACACTATCGTACCTGCTGCGATCACAACGCTTTTTCTTTCGTTCCCCTTGGCCTTCTTTCGGGGAGTCATCAATATACTCCTTGAAGTGCCCTTTCTTGATAAGCTCTTCGATAGCCTGCTTTAGAGCTCGGCACTCATCGGTGAGATGCCCATTATCCCGATGATAACGGCAGTATTTTTTGTTGTTTCTAGCCGTAGCAGGGGTTTTCATTGGTTCAGGCTCACCGAGCAGGCTAGCTTCCTCGGATTTGTCGAGGATCGTAGATATGAACACATTCAACGGAGTGTATTGGGTCCTGTCGCGGTCGCGACGGGGGACAGGAGCATAGGACTTTTTCTGCTCGAAGCGGGGTTTCTTCCCTTTTCGCTAATCGTCAATGTCTCCCTTACGATCAGCTCGCCTATTGTCTCCCCGACCTAACATACTGCTGGAAGTGTCGTGATCGCGACGGCGGAGTGCCGCCAATGAATTCTCTATTCGGAAATACTTTTCTGCCAGGTTGTAGAATCTGGTGAGGGAAATATCGTCCTCAGCCTGCAGTTCTTTCCACAGGTCGGTTTGCGGGCGAACTCCAGCTATTATAAGAGTTCGGATGGACTCTTCTGGGGCATGAGCTACCTTGTTGAGTTCCCTGTGGAAGCGGTCAATGTAAGACTGCAGGGATTCGTCTCTTTCTTGCCTTATGTTGCTGAGGTAGCTCAAAGGCATCGAGAATTTCTGATTGGCTTGGAAATGCCGCAGGAACGTCGCGCTCATCTGAGGTCACGAACTGATCGATCCCGTCGGGAGCGACCTTAACCACCGTTTGGCTTGAGAAGTCAGCGTCACGGCCAAACAATGACATTTCGCAAGGTCCGAAACCTGGTGGAGCTCCATCAGGTCGTTGAACTCATATAAATGATCTTGCAGATCATAGTTTCCATCAAACGGCCGCATATCTGGCATCCTGAATCCCGGTGGAAGTGGAACAGCTAACACTTCGGGAGAAAAAAGGGATGTAGAGGCGACCTGCGCCTGTTCGTTTTGCTGCTCCCGTAACCTGTCCAGAGCTCGCTACAGCTCTTCAATTTGCGGTAACGGAGCTAATTGGGGGTTGCTTTCACCCGTGCGAGCCCGACCTTCTCGGTTACAGTTCAGGAAAGTCCGGAGGTCGGATTCCTCCTCGCCTCAGCCAACATTTTCGACCGCACTTGACACACACTGACTAGAGGCGCGTGAAGGTGATGGATTGTGCGGGGCACTTTCACGACCCTCGCGGTGGTACGAACCGCCCCGCGGGGTGTGGGAGCCATCCGCATAACGATCGGGATCGTTCTGCTGGTGATGATAGGAATCATCGCACCCAGCATTTTTGCTTGGGTTGGCCTGCGACGTGGCATGGGACAGCTCGAGATTCACTTTTTCACCGAGTCTCAGCTTTGCCGACACCCTGCTCGGGGCGCCTTTCGCGTTTGCTGGCCCTTGGGAGCCCGTAGGCTTACTTTTTGCCACTTGCTTACCCTTGCGCTTACGCGCTGCAGCGCTCGCGGCACGGGCTATCGCCCTTTGCCGCGCTTTCGCGTGACCTGCAGGCGTCTTTGGCAATTGTACCGCTCCGGCTGTCGTAGATGACATGCCTTGGTCCAAACGGTCCAACCTCTGGTTGACCGTCTGGAGAGTATTATCAAACCTCTCAAGGTAGCTTCTAATAGCAGGGTCTAATTGCGGAGCTGCCGGGATTTCCCCGGTAGCATTGTGCGAAGCTGGAGGTATGTTGGAAGGGGTGTCCCTCTAGGCTGGGGGGACTCCTTCAGCATGCTGGTTCACCTGCTCAGGTCCAGATTGACGGGCCATTTGTAGCTGTAAGACCAGTAGGTCAAAGATTCTCCTGATGAAGGGTAGACACTAAATCAGCCCTCCTTCTAGCGCCAAACTGTTGATGCTCGTTTTTGGCACCAACTAATAGTCACGTGCGTATTGCTGATTGGTGGATTAACACACGTGATAATGGATATACAAAGTGAAATAAATGCAGAGAAAGCTTTTAAAGTGGTTCGGATGCTAAGGTAGCAAGTCCTACGTCTACTGATGTGTATTGTTATTAGTGTGGGTCAGGTCGCAAAGCGGACTGACTTACAGAGGAATTATGAAAAGTAAATGTGTTTACAGGAGAGAGAGAGTCTTTGTAAAAAATGGCCGAATCCCCTTAATGAAGGGGTCCTCTTCATTTTATATCAAACTGAAGCGTGTAATCATCATTAAATCCATGGGTTGGTGTGATTGTCAGGATATAATCCGGCTTTATGTCCCATTGCTCTCTTCCCAAGCTGACTTCGCACGATTTATTGCAGGGAAATGGACACGTGTGAGCTCCATATCATGTAACAGGTCTGACGTGTGCGTGTTGCTCTGACAGGAGCAGGTCACTCTTCACGTGACTTTCCCACGTCAGCCCTTATTTTCGCAGGCATAACAAAGTGAAAAAGCTCACTAGCAATCTTGAAGCTATTGAAGCTGTGCTCCTTGATGCAGAGGAGAGAGAAATGAAGGAGAGAGACGTCAGACTTTGGTTAGATCAGCTCAAGTACTTGTCTAATGACATTGAAGACGTGTTGGATGAGTGGAACTATGCTACGCTGAAACAACAAATTGAGGGGGTTCTTGCTAAGAAGGTACGTCTTTCCTCTCCCTCTTCCTCTTCGTACCAACAAGTTGGGTTACGTCATGAAATTGCAGTCAAGATAAAGGAATTCAATGAAAAGTTAGATGCGATTGTGAAACAAAAAGATAAGTATGATTTTAAAGTGAGTAGAAGTGTTGGGAAGTCCAAACGAGTACAAAGTACCTCATTTGTTGATGTGTCTGGTATATATGGTCGAGTTGAAGAAAAAAATGATTTGGTACGCATGTTGTGTGAGAATAGTTAACAACAACCCCATATCATCTCTATTATAGGGATGGGGGAAATCGGTAAGACTACTCTTGCTCAATTTGCTTCTAAAGACAATAAGGTGATAAGCAAATTTGGTAAAGCAATTTGGGTGTGTGTGTCAGAACCTTTTGATGAGAACAGGATAGCCAAAGCAATCCTCGAGTCTCTAGAAGGTTCTACTCCGAATTTAGATACACTGCAATCGCTTTTAGATCGTATTAGTGACTGTATTGTTGAAAAAAGATTTTTGCTTATCTTGGATGATGTGTGGTCAGATGACGACAAAACATGGGCACCATTATATCATTGTTTAAAGATGGTCTCCGTGGAAGTAAAATTCTGGTTACTACACGTAAAGTATCAGTGGCACGTATGATGGAATCAGTGGCATGTATGACGGAATCAATTAGCATTATTCATGTCAAAGAATTGCCCGATGACGAATGTTAGGGGTTGTTTAGGCAATTTTCATTTTTTGGTAGGTCTCAAGAGGAGTGTGAAAATCTAGAAGAGATCGGCAAGAAAATTTTAAACAAGTGCAAAGGTTTGCCTCTTGCTGCAAAGACTACTGGTAGTCTTTTACGCTTTAAAAAAACTAGAGAAGAGTGGCAAAATATCTTAGATAGTGATTTGTGGAAACTTGAAGTGTTTGAAAAAGATATTTTCGGTCCTCTACAATTGAGTTATAATGATTTGCCTTTCAAGATAAAACGATGTTTCACATATTGTGCCATTTTTCCGAAGGACCATATCATAGAAAGAGATTATTTGATTAAATTATGGATGGCTCATGGTTATCTCAAACAAGAAGGAAATGATGTAATGGAGATAGTTGGTCAAGAGTACTTTGATTACTTAGCATCACGCTCATTCTTTCAAGAGTTTGAAAGAGATGACGACAATAACATCATAGGATGTAAGATGCACGATTTAGTGCATGACTTTGCCCAATTCCTCAGTAAGAATGAATGTATCTCGATAGAAGTTGACGATCTTAAGGATCCAATCACAAACTCTTCTTATCATGAGCAAGTTTGTCACTTGATGGTAACAATTCATAGAGGAAGTTCATTTCCTGATTCCATTTTTAGTCTCAGAAGGATTCGCAATTTCCTATATAATTTTAAAGATTCCTCAGATCCATTGGCTCCTAATATCTTACCAAAATTATTTGGTGAGTTGACATGTTTAAAGGCGTTAACCATAGGTGGAGAGTCAGATTGGCTTGAAAATGTGATTGAAGACATTCCTAAAGAGATTGGAAAATTGATACATTTGAGATATCTTAATTTGCATGGTCTAAACATTAGAAAACTTCCAGAAGAATTCTGTGGATTATATAATTTGCAAACTTTAGACATTAGTGATTGTACAAATCTGGAAGAATTACCTCAAGGGATTGAAAAATTAATAAATCTAAGGCATCTAGAAAATGAAGATGTCCGGTCATTAAGATACATGCCAATAGGAATTCAAAGATTGACTAATCTCTGAACCTTAAGGTCGTTTGTTGTGAGTGGTGGTGGTGGTAATGATAATAAAGCATGCAGCCTTGAAGGTTTGAAATACCTTAACCTCTTCGGAGAGTTGCATATAAAAAAGTTGGGAAATGTATCAAATGTGGATGAAGCTAGAAGATCAGAGCTCAAGAATCAGAAAAACCTCCTTCATTTATGTCTGGATTTCAGTAAAGATGAAGGAGAGAGGATGAATGAGGATGATGAAGCACTTCTTGAAATCTTACAACCACCTTTAAATTTAGAGAAATTACAAATATGGGATTACAGAGGCAACACTATTTCGCATAACTGGATGATGTCCTTAACCAAGCTTAGGAAATTACGACTTTATTATTGCATAAACTTGAAGCATTTGCCTCCCTTGGGAAAATTGCCATCCCTTGAATCTTTGGAAATAAGTTTTATGAGGAGTTTGAAAAGAGTGAGTAATGAATTTTTGGGAATAGAAAGTGATGGCACATCTTCATCATTTATTTTCTTCCCCAAATTGAAAACTCTCACGCTTCTTAATATGGATGAATGGGAAGAGTGGGATTATGAGATTACAAGAAAGGGAGAAAAAGAGGATGATATTACAATCATGCCATCTCTTGTTTCCTTGACAATTTTTTATTGTCCCAAATTGAAGGCATTGCCAAACCACATTGTTCAGAATACAACATTGAAAAAATATATTTGGGGGTGTCCTTTGCTACGCTACCATCGATGAAGGGGAAGATGAGAGGTAATATATTTTTTTTATTATATTTGTTTAAATAACAGTATTTGTGATTGAATAATTAATGAATTAGAAGAAATTGAAAAAAGGCATGTGTTTTAAGTTGAATGATAATGATAGATTTAGTTAGAGGTAATTGAAATAGAAATAATGGTACATCTTCATCATTTATTTTCTTCCCCAAATTGAAATATCTCACTTTTAGTGATATGTATGAATGGGAAGAGTGGGATTATGAGACTACAAGAAAGGGAGAAAAAGAAGATGATATTACAATCATGCCATCTTTGGTTGACTTGAGAATTTTTTATTGTCCCAAATTGAAGGCACTGCCAAACCACCTTGTTCAGAATACAGCATTGGAAAAACATATTTATGGTTGTCTTATGCTAAGCTACGATTGATGAAGTGGAAGATGAGAGGTAATATTTTATTTTATTTTTATTTTTGTTTAAATAAAAGTATTTGTGATTGAATAATTAATGAATTAGAAGAAATTGAAAAAAGGCATGTGTTTTAAGTTAAATGATAATGATAGATTTAGTTAGAGGTAATTGAAATAGAAATAATGGTGGAAATGAAAGAAATAGTAAATATAATATGAATACATTGCCAATTTTAATTAAGTATTGATTTGATTATGTTTACATTGGCAGTTGTTTTAAGGAAAATAGAAATGATAAAATGAATGATTGAGAGAGAAATGGCATTGGATTTGTTGAATGATTATGTTTATATATACTCCACTTGTTTTAACCAAATTAGTTGTTGTAGTTTTATACATAATGCAATTATTCGGTATTTTAAATTATAGAAATAGAAATACATGTATATATTTATATTTTTGTTGGTGACTTGTACTATAGAGATCAATATTTTCCGGATTATGTAATATTCTTCTCTATTTATACCTTCAAATTTCAGGGAATAACTCCATTGTTTCAGTGCAGCAGCTTTTGGAAGAAGTAAATTTTAATTCACTTTTCATTTCATTATCTTTACATTGAAATGAAACGAGATTGAGATTGGTCTCCTCTCCTGAATAGAAATACAATTTCTTGAATGTATTTTTAGTTTTATAAAATTAATTTTATTTCATCAAAATCAAAGAATGGATTTGGTTATTAATACAATATAATATAACTCTCAACATCTCCAGTCCTGCAGCACGTCTTCTTTCTTGTGCCTCTGGCTTCTCTCTCTACCACATCTTGTTTTCTCGACCAGTAATTTGAGCTCGTTAACAGTTCTAAGAAGCTCTCTGATGTACTCAATAGCATCTCCCAGAATTGAGGCTCTATCAGACTTTGTTATATGTGTAAAATTGTTATATTAGCATTTGGTATCATATAACATAAAGTTATAAACATTACCTTGTTATTAAAGAGAATAGAAAGTTGTTGACTACTTCAGCATTAATGGGTTACGCAAACGCATTCAGGGGCCTCGGTGAGCAAGTAGGGGTCGTGGGGGTAGTGCCTTCGGGCTTGTAGGTGGCTTCGGCCTTTTTCATGAAGAGCCGTTGTAAGATTTCTTTAAGTTATTAATTCCTTATTGGATTTAGGCTTAGGAATAGGAATCCTGGTAAAACTAGGTTTAGTTTTTTAAATATAGTATATAAACATATTTTTCTCTTTTTATGAGTGTGATAGTAATCATAGCACAATTCATTCATTGTAAACGAGAGAGGTGAGATAATATTGCAATAATATTAACTCATCTGGACACAACCTATATTGGGTGAACCAGGAGAAATCGAACGTTTTATTTTCTCTATTTATTGTCTGTGATTTGTTTTGCTATTATTTTGTTCTCGTATTTATCTCTATTTCGTTCATACCTTGGTAGGGTTAGGAACCAAACTCCTTGAGGTAGTGTACAAGTGTTTTCTCCTTTGCTGCTTCGTAGCAAAGGGTCTATGCATATTGTTATTGTAGTTTTCCACATTGAAGGTCAGATGCTTTTGAAGCTCCAGTTCCATAGTGGAAACAACTGCATCTTCTTGGTGATTATGGTGATGATAATAGAGTTCCTTAGTAGAGAGCGTCAGATTCTCTTCAAACTGCTGTTGGCTGTTTGCCACAGCTTGAAGGAACCCAAAATCTGCACCTTTTGCCTTGGAGTTATTGGGAAGTGTTGGCATGAGCTGTCTGTGTGTTGTAAATATAGAAACACATTTGGTTAGGTAACGGATCTTGTATATTAAATATAAGAATATTTAGTTTCCTTAGAATAGGATCTATATATTAAATATAAGAATATTTAGTTTCTTTAGAATAGGATTGTTTCCTACTTTCACAATGTAATTGTATCTATAAATTGCCTCCAACTTAGAGGAGAAAATATACATATAATTATTCAGGGACTCCATTGTTCAAGATGGTGTCAGAGCAATTCCGATCCTAGGAAATCTGCTCAACATGAATTGAATTTCGTATTCCGTAGCCCAAACCCGGAAACCACCATCACAATCCTTTCTTTCGCATCTGAAAGTAAATGGCTGAAACCAACCAGTCCATTATCCCCGCTACCCCACATAACTCAACACCACCAATTATTATCCACCAAGACAATTCTCTTTTCAATCGGTTTGGTAATATATTATCAACATCAATGTAAAACAACTTATTGATGAGTTGTGAGATCAAGTTAAAAATTTGTTGTTTATTTCAATGATAGATACATTTTTATACAACTACTTGTTGTAACATTTGCTTTTATATATATATATATATATATATATGCTAATGTCCAGTAGTAATCTCCCAGATCAAACGAGCCAAAAATCCCAATTTCTACTCATCTGAAAATAGGGCTTAACAAAACTCACAAACAAAAATATCGATGCTGTTGGTGATTCTTAAAACCAGGTTGTTGATGATTCTGTAATATTTAGAACTTGCTGTCCTTTTTGGATAATTAACCAAACTTGAATTTCACATGTAGCCCATCAATCGTATTTTAAATTTAAAATGATGAACATAATAAGATTTGGGTCCCATTAATGGAGAAAGATGTACAAAATTTAGACTAAAAATGGAG
Organism: Pistacia vera; assembly: GCF_008641045.1. NCBI lineage: Eukaryota > Viridiplantae > Streptophyta > Magnoliopsida > Sapindales > Anacardiaceae > Pistacia > Pistacia vera. The sequence goes on from NW_022196883.1 coordinate 219,482, forward strand.
ATTTAATTCTTTAGCAATAATAAAGGAAACAAAAGTTTGACACTTCATTAAATGCAGGCCAACAAAGCAAAGCATTACTGATTAATTCACTTTTACCGGATTCCAAGCATCAATTGCAACTTCTGCTTTATGTATAAAAAGTATTAATACGACACAACCATACATGAACAGGGCAAAAGATGATTCAAAGGTGCTGGCCTACAAGGCACACCATTGCTGACTCTGCTATTTAAAGGGATTTGCCATTAAAGTTGGCATAACTTTTATTGAATTATGGGCATCAATCAAAGGCGCGTGGGTCCTTTTCAATTATGTCACATTTGTTGGTTTCTAGCTTCATCTATATATTATAAGAATTCAAAGAACGTCAAAATCTTCACAAAAAATCTCTTGCTCCTTTTTTCTTACAAATATTTACCTTCTCTGATTATGGCTGAAGCTATTATTTCCGCTGTCTTGGAGCAGCTCATTTCAATAACTGCTGGAGGGATACAGGAGGGGATACAGGAGGTGAGGCTAGTTGTTGGTGTCGACGAGGAAGTCAAAAAGCTTAGGAGCAATCTTGAAGATATTGAAGCTGTGCTCGTTGATGCAGAGGAAAGACAAGTGAAGGAGAAAACTGTAACACTTTGGTTAGATCGGCTCAAACACGCATCCTACGACATTGAAGATGTGTTGGATGAGTGGAACTATGCCATGTTGAAACAACAAATTGAGGGAGTTGAATATGCTGCTGTTCCTAAGAAGAAGGTGTGTTTCTTCTTTCCCTCCTCTTGCTTTTCATTCAAACAAGTTAGTTTACGTCAAGTTGTTTTACGTCATGACATTGCGATGAAGATAAAAGAAGTCAATGAAAATTTAGATGTCATTGCGAAACAAAAAGATAGGTATAAGTTTAATGTGAGTGGAAGTGCTGGGAATTCCGACCGAGTACACAGTACTTCATTTGTTGATGTGTCCGATATAGATGGTCGAGTTGAGGATAAGAATACTTTAGTACGTAAGTTGTGTGACAATAGTGAACAACACCTTCCTATCATCTCTATTGTAGGGATGGGAGGAATTGGTAAAACAACTTTGGCTCAATTTGCTTATAACGATAATGAGGTAATAAATAGTTTTGACTGTAGGATGTGGATATGTGTATCTGAGCCTTTTGATGAATATAGGATTGCTAAAGCAGTCATTGAGGCTTTAGAGGATTCTGCTTCAAATTTAAGAGAATTAAATTCGCTTCTTGAACATATTAATAGGTCTATTATGGGAAAGAAATTTCTTTTGATCTTAGATGATGTGTGGAATGAGGATTACAAAAAATGGGAACCATTGTATCATTGCTTGAAGAATGGCCTCCATGGAAGTAAAATTTTGATTACTACACGTAAGGAGTCGGTTACACGTATGATGGGATCAAGTGATATTATAAATGTTGATGAGTTGCCGGAGGAAGAATGTTGGTTGTTATTTAGGCGATTAGCATTTTTTGGTATGTCTCAAGCGGAGTGTAAAAAATTTGAAGATATTGGTAGACAAATTTTAAGTAAGTGCAAGGGTTTGCCTCTTGCTGTAAAGACTATTGGGAGTCTCTTACGCTTTAAGAAACACAAGGAACAATGGGAAAATATCTTAAATAGTGAATTATGGAAACTTGAAAAATTTGAAGAAGATATTTTTCGGCCATTATTATTGAGTTATAATGATTTGCCTTCTATGATAAAACGATGTTTCGTATATTGTGTTGTCTTTCCTAAGGATCATATAATAGAGAAAGATTATTTGATTAAATTATGGATGGCTCAAGGATATCTTAAAAAAGAAGAAAATAAGGTGATGGAGATAGTTGGTGAAGAGTACTTTGATTATTTAGCATCACGATCATTCTTTCAAGAGTTTGAAATAGATGATGACAATAACATCATAACATGTAAGATGCACGATTTAGTGCATGACTTTGCCCAATTCCTAAGTAAGAATGAATGTATGTCGATAGAAGTTGACGGTCTTAAGGATCCAATCATAAACTCTTCTTATCATGAGCAAGTTTGTCACTTGATGGTAACAATTCTTAGAGAAAGTTCATTTCCTGATCCCATTTTTAGTCTCAGAAGGATTCGTAGTTTCCTATATAATTCTGAAGGTTCCTCATATCCATTGGCTCCTAATATCTTACCAAAATTATTTGGTGGGTTGACATGTTTAAAGGCATTAACCATAGGTGGATTGGGTGAAACTGTGATTCAAGACATTCCTAAAGAGATTGGAAAATTGATACATTTGAGATATGTTAATTTGAGAGCACTAATAGTGAGAAAACTTCCAGAAGAATTATGTGGATTATATAATTTGCAAACTTTAGACATTAGTGATTGTGAAGTATTGGAAGAATTACCTCAAGGGATTGGAAAATTAATAAATCTAAGGCATCTAGAAAATGATGGGGTCTGGTCATTAAGATACATGCCACTAGGAATTCAAAGATTGACTAATCTCCGAACCTTAAGGTTCTTCGTTGTGAGTGGTGGTGGTGGTACTGATAATAAAACATGCAGCCTTGAAGGTTTGAAATACCTTAACCTCTTTGGAGTGTTGCATATAAGAAAGTTGGGAAATGTATCAAATGTGGATGAAGCTAGAAGATCAGAGCTCAAGAATCAGGAAAACCTACTTCATTTATCTCTGGATTTCGAAAAAGATGAAGGAGAGAGGACGGATGAGGACGATGAAGCACTTCTTGAAATCTTACAACCACCTTTAGATTTGGAGGAATTAGTAATAATCGTTTACAGAGGCAACACTATTTTACCCAACTGGATGATGTCCTTAACCAAGCTCAGGGAATTAAAACTTTATAATTGCATAAACTTGAAGCATTTGCCTCCCTTGGGAAAATTGCCATCCCTTGAATATTTGGAAATATATCAAATGAGGAGTTTGACAAGAGTGAGTAATGAATTTTTGGGAATAGAAAGTGATGGCACATCTTCATCATTTATTTCCTTCCCCAAATTGAAATATCTCACTTTTAGGCATATGTATGAATGGGAAGAGTGGGATTATGAGATTACAAGAAAGGGAGAAGAAGAAGATATTACAATCATGCCATCTTTGGTTGAGTTGATAATTAGCATCTGCCAAAAATTGAAGGCATTGCCAAACCACATTGTTCAGAGTACAACATTGAAAAAAGTTATTCACGGTTGTCCTCTGCTAGGCTACGATTGATGAAGGGTGAAAGTGAGAGGTAATATTTTTTTTTTTGTTTAAATAAAAGTATTTGTGATTGAATAATAAATGAATGAGAAAGAAATTGAAAAAAGGCATGTGTTTTAAGTTAAATGATAATGATAGATTTAGTTAGAGGTAATTGAAATAGAAATAATGGTGGAAATGAAAGAAATAGTAAATATAATATGAATACATGCCAATTTTAATTAAGTATGATTTGATTATGGATACATTGGCAGTTGTTTAAAGGAAAATAGAAATGATAAAAGAATGATTGAGAGGAAATGCATTGGATTTGTTGAATGATTATGTTTATATATACTCTACTCCACTTGTTTAACCAAATTAGTTGTTGTATTTTAACATAATGCAATTATTCGGTATTTTAAATATAGAATAGAATACAATTTCTTGAATGTATTTTTAGTTTATAAAATTAATTTATTTCATCAAAATCAAAACAAGAATGGATTTGGTTATTAATACAGTATAATATAAGGTATTTCTGATTCTTTAATGTGCTGAAGTCATTTACTGTTTCAAATCAATGCCTTCCTATATATGCTGAGACTTTACAATTTCTGTCTTCATCTGTGAAGGAAATACTCAAGGGCAAAGCAGTAAAACAACAATGAAAGATATTTATGATTGTTGGTTGTAGGGGAAAATGAGAGGTAAATATTTTATTTTGTTTAAATAAATGCATCCATTTCTGATTGAATATTTAATCAATTATTCAAATTTCATGTGTTTAAGTAATATTTGTCATAGATTTAGAGGTAATTTAATGGTCCAAATTCAACAATTAGTAAATTTACTTCCCATTCCTAAGTTAATTTTCTTGATATTCACTTTTCATTGAAATGAAAGAGATTGTTTAGAAAAATAGGAATACAATTTCTTGAATGTAATTATAAAATTAAGAATGGATTGGCCCATTAATACAAATAAGGTACATGGGCCTTGTACTAGAGATCGTATTTGCGGAGTTAATTAATTAAATTAAAAAATATATATTAATTAATTATACTAAGGCATGCATTTGTATTGTTCTTCTATTTATAGTTCAATGCAGCATTTTGTCTCTGGAAGTAATGGGTTATGAAGAGTGTCGGAACGAGAACTCAGTTAATGGTTGGTTGTGAATTTCTCTTTTCTTTCTTCATTTCTGATGTTTAAAAGCACTTCAAAACATTGTGTTCTAATTCAATATTTCTTTATTTGCAGAACTGATTTACTATTGGGGTACTATCCTGAGAATTTACAATTTCATTTCACCGATCAGTAGAGAAAATACTCCAGCTCAAACCAATAAAGGACCAATTTTTATCTGTCATGGTGGTCACTCATTGAGGCACTTCTGACAAAAAGCTATTTGCCTGATGAAACAAGTGCTAAATCTTTGGTTTCACGCTTTCTTGGTAAGCAGCATTCATCTATATTTTCCAGCTGCCCTTTTATATTAAAACAGAGACAATCCTTGTAGTGGAACTGTATGATTCTGTTAGTTCCACATGCTTCCTTTAATTTCTATGAATTTGGGTCCAATGAATTGAGAAAAATAATACTACAAGACAACTGAATTTTTAATTCTGAAACAATATCTGAATATCATATTAAACATCATTTAGATATTAACATCATTTTTCTTCATTCTAGGCATGCATTCTCTATTTTTAGTTTCTATTTCATCAAATTTTCAGTTATGGAAGAGAAGAAGAATAGCTGTAGGAGGCTATAGGAAGAACACTAGTAATGGTTTGTTATGCTTTCTCACTAATCTTTACTATCTTCAGTTCTCATGTTAAATGGAAAGCATGTCACTGCTTTGTGTTTCTGATTCTGTTATTGACTCTAAATGCTGAAGTGATTTACGTTTCAATGGCTCTATATATGCTGAGAGTCTGCAGTTTCTGTCTCTCATCTGTGCAGGAAATACTCAAGGGCAAAGCAGTAAAGGACCATTTTTAAAGCAATGACAGCATTTGTAACAAGAAGAAACTTTGCCTGGTGAAACAAGTGCTGAATGTTTTGTTTTCACATTTCTTGGTGAGCTGGCATCAAATCTATATTTCTATCTCCTACATGATTCTTGAATTAGCATATCACTGTCATTCATACTTTTCATGTCTGATAATGATAACGTCGTGATCTTTTCCTTTACTAAGGCATGCAATCTCTATTTGACACAGTTCCAAATATATACCTTCGAACAAATGTGGAAGAGATGAAGGATAAATGTAGGACAGTATGTACTCAAGGATTCAAACGGTTGGTTCTGCTTTTTTAACTTTCTGTTTTTTGCTTCATGTTTAAATGAGAAAGTACATCACAGCACTATTAATGGTACTGTAAATTCTTTAGTATTTATATGAAACTGTTGGATTGCTCTTTCTTCAGGGAGCCTTCTCTACTTAGCAGGGACATTGAAAAGCCATGTTTTCTCTCGCTATTAAACTTGATTTTGATATGTTCATTTGATGCAGAGAAAGGGAAGTTTAAGATGTCATGAGTTTGCTGAAGAATCAAGGTTTTATGATGCATTAAGAAGTTTAAGAATCAAGGTTTGTATCATTGTTAATGTTTTCTTGGCTCTTGTTGCATTTTTTTTCTTGATCAAATTGTACCTTATTGGAAAAAAACTCTGTTTGAGCTTATTAAAACCAGGGATCAAATTTGATGAACAGGAAAACTTTGTATCATACTGGAAAATAGTGACAGGCCAGGAAATATCTGATGTATCTGTGCTTCTTGGAGGTCATAATCTGACTTTTCTACATCATTTTTCTGGTACTGCTAATCTGTTTTTTAATTTAAACTAAAAGCCGTATAATTTTCAATTTATAGTTTCATATTTCAGCTTTCTCATGATGGTTCCTGTTCTTTCTTTGTTTCTTGATTTCCAGTTAGGAAGCATATCACAGTATTATGTTTATTTCTTTGATGTAAGTGAAGAAGAGATCGTCAGAGTAAATACTGGAGGTCATAAAAATGCAGAACCAGTTTATCTCATTTATGTAAGAAAACTTTGCAAGATGAAACAAGGGCTCAATCCTGTTATTAACATTTCCAATGATCCACATTGTATCTCCTGCATGCTTCTTGCATATAACAAATTGTTATTGAATAGATAATTGAAACAGAGCATTTGGATCAAGTGAAAAACACATTTAGTAACAGCTTTCACAACAGTAATTTTGGTAAATAGAAAACTCCTTTCCTAACTTTGTAAAGGATTTAATTATAAGACAAATTTTTCAGCTGTTGTTGGGCATTTTCAAAGAAAATTTTTTAAAACAGAAAACTGTTTTTCAAAACAGAGCTTTAAGAAAATTTGATATCCAACATACTTTACAATCCTTTGAAAATACAAAAATTTGAATTTTTTTTTTATTTTTTTATTTTTTTTAAAACAGAGCTTTAAGAAATTTGTACCTACATATTTCAAAGAATAATGTGAACAGCTACGTTAAATAACTGTCAATGCCTTTGTCTTATGCCAGGGAGCTTCCCCAGTTGCTCTGGATTCCCTTCATGAAACACTTGGATGAGTCACTGAGGTTGGTTTTCTCAATTTTTCTAGCTTGAGGATATTGAAAATTTAAAAAGCCATTTACTTCTTAAGAAAACTTTACCTGTTTATGTTAGTTTTGATGCACTGAATTGAATTTAAATGCCATGAAAATCATGAAGAATCAATGTTGAAATATGATCAATATATATGACAGAAATTGGCAGAATGAAGTTGGAAATATCTACTATGAGATTAATCATATGTTATATTTTTTATGCGATTATTTTCTTTTTAATAAGGCATGCAAATTTCTTTTCGGTCACAGTTTCAAATTTGAACCATAGAACCAATATGGAAGAGAGGAGCTTGCTTTCTCTTACTTTTCTCAGGGAGCTTCTCAAATTACAGTGGATTCCCTCAATGAAATCATTTGATGACTCATTGAGAAAGACTTCTTTTCTTTGTTATCTCTATCTACTAAGGGGGGACGTTGAAAAGCCATGTTCTCTCTACTAAAATTTAATTTTGTTGCAGGCAGCCAAGTTTAAGATGTCATGAATTTGCTCAAGAATCAAGGTTGAAATATGAAACCAATTTGCAGTCTTTTCCTAAACCAAGAGTGTTATATGTACTAAGAAATTTGTTCTGTTTGAGCTTATTGAAAGCAGTTATTAATTTCCCTTTACCGGACTTTTAAGTATTTTATAACCCCAATTCAAGTATGTGCTTTTTTTTCCCAAATTCCTTTTTACTAAGATGTGTAATCTTCTATTTGAGGTTTCATATTTCATCAAAATATTTACTGTTCCAGAGATGCATTTTGCGGCATGGGAGAGAGGAAGAATGGTTTTTGCAGAGTTTCTGAACAAACTCAATTAATGGTTGGTTATGCTTTCTCAATTTTTCTCTCTGTTCTTTTTTTAATGCTTGATGTTTAATGTGAAAGCATATCTGAAGAAAATTGGTTCTGCTATTTCTTGATGGTTACTAACTATGCTGATAAATTCAAATTTCTGTTAAACATTTGAGGTTGCGACAATGGAGGACAAAATTACATCATGCACTGAAGAAAACTTGATTGAGTCACTTGCAAGCAAAAAGAAAATTTACAAGATGAAACAATTGCACAAAACCTGGTCTTCACATTTACTTAGTAAACTAGCATTTCATGCTGTTTAAATTTTGTCTGGCTTGGAAAATGTTTAAGTGGTTTTTTCTGTCATTTTGTACTAAAGCATGTAATTTTCTATTTATACTTTCAAGTTTCACCAAATAGTCATTGTTTCAGTGCAGCATTCTGCGCTATGGAAGATAATAGGTGTTAGAATAGTAGTCAGAAGAACTTAGTTAATGGTTGGTTGTGAATTTCTCTTTTCTTTCTTCCTTGCTGATGTTTAAAAGCACTTCACAACATTGTGTTATGATTTAGTTATTTTTATAATATGCAGAGAGGCAAGTTTAAGATGTCATGAATTGCTACCTATATTAAGACATTACTTCTGTTTGAGCTTATTAAAATCAGGGATCAAATTTGATCAACAAAACTGTATCATGCTGGAAAATAGTGACATGCCAGGAAATATCTGATGTATCTGTGCTTCTTAGAGGTCATAATCCCACTTTTCATACATCAATTTTCTGGTAATTTTAAGCTCTTTTCTTATTTTAACTAAAAGCTGTATAATTTTCAATTTATGGTTTCATATTTCATCAAATATTTATCGTCTCAGTCCAGCATTTCACCTTATCAAGGAGAGGAGGAATTAATGGCATTAAAAGCGTGGTCCAGAGAACTCAATCAGTGGTTGGATATGCTTTCTCAATGCTGCTTTCTGTTCTTTCTTTGTTTCTTGATTTCTAATTAGGAAGCATATCAGAGTATTATGTTTATTTCTTTGACGTATGTGAAGAAGTGATCATCAGAGTCAATACTGGAGGCGATAGAACTGCAGGACCAATTCATCTCATTTAAGGAATAAAACCTTGTTGAAGCGCTTGTAAACAAAAAGATAATTTGCCAGATGAAACAGGAGTTCAATCCTGTTCTTAAGATTTCCCTGGTGAGCTTCCAAATGTTCTATGTTTGTATCTCCTGCATGCTTCTTGCATAGAGCAAATTGTTATTGATAGTAGATACTTGAAACACAGCATTTTCCGAACCAAATTCTGGAACTTTGAGGAAAGGAAGAGTGGTTTTCGGAAGGTAGCCAAAAGAACTCTATTAATGGTTGGTTATGCTTTCTCAATGTTGTTCTCTTTTCTTTCTTTAGTTCTTTTTGTTTAATTGGAAAGCCCATCACATCATTTTGTAACTGGTTCTGTTATTTCTTTGATGGTTGCTGACTATGCTGATAATTTCAAATTTCTGTTAAGCATTTGAGGCCGTAGGAATGGAGGGGAGAATTACATCATTCACCGAAGAAAATTTGACTGAGGCATTTGTAAGAAAAAAGAAAATTTACCAGATGAAACAAGTGTTCAATCCCTAGTCTTCAACATTCACTTGGTAAGCTAGCATTTCATACTGTTTGTTTCTGTCTTCTACTTTCTCTTGAAAAAGAAGTCAGATTGAGGTGCTTGTTACATTCCTTTTCTTGACCAAGTTTTGCATATTTTAAGACATTTGTTTTCGTTGAACTTACTGAAACCAGGCATCTGATTCCCGTAGCAGAACTTTATATCATGCTGGAAAAAATTGTCCTTCTATTATACTAAGGCTGGAAAGGTCATAACCCCACTTTCTTTACATCAATTTTCTGATAATTTTTAAGTGCTTTCCTTTCTTTTATACTAAGGCATGTAATATTCTATTTATGGTTTAAAATTTCATCAAAAATATTTATTGTCTGATCTGTGCAGCATTTTGCATTATGGAAAAGGTGAAGAGTGGCATTAGGAGAGTGGTTGAAAGAACTCAGTCTCAGTTGATGGTTTGTTTTGCTTTGTCACTATTCTCCATCCTTTCTTCATTTCATAATATTTAAATAGAAAGCTCATCACAGCCTCGGGTGTCTGATTTTGTTTAATGTGCAGAACTGATTAACTAGTTGTTTACCTAAGCTGAGAATTTCCAAATTCTGTAACTGATTTGCTGAGAAAATACACAAGGGAAAAGCAATGAATTAAGGACCAATAATAATTATCGTTCAATGTCAGAAATTTCTCTGGGACACTTGTAACAGAATGCAAATTTGCCCGATGAAACCAGTGCTGCATCTTTTGGATTTCAAATTTTCTAGGTCAGTACATCTGATATATGTTTCTATCTCCTACTTGCTTCTTGAAAAGAACAAGCTGTTATTGACAATACCCAAGTTGTTTTTAAGTAACGATTCATTTTTTGGTTGATGTTGAACAGGTTCGTTAAATAACTGTCAATGCCTTTCTCGTGTCATATGCCAGGGAGCTTCTTCAATTGCACTGAATTCCCCATATGAATTACTTCTATGGTTCATTGAGGTTTGTCTTCTGAATTTCATGCATCATGCATGTTTACTTCTGAAGAAAACTTGACTTTTATATGTTGGTTATGATGCAGTAAATTATATGACAGATGGTGGTAGAATGAGGTTGTTTTTGCATTTCCTTTAAGGGCTTAAAAGTTATTGAATCAAGGTATCAAATTTCATCTACAGAACTTTCTATCATCCTGTATATATCTTCTATCATTTGTTTCAACCATTTTTTGTGATAACAACTTTTAAAAATAGATCATTGTTCTTAAGATTAAATTAGTGTTTGGAGAGAATGATATCAGCCTTACAAAATTTAATTGTCTTTTTTTCTTCTTTTTTTTCAAATTCATTTGTTGAAAACTAGTTATAAAATGATATTAAACAGGGCTAAATGCATTGACTTTATCTTACCATTGAATCCATCTTTTGTCAGGGAACTACAATTGGAGAACTGAATTTTAATCTCTGAAATCTTTTGATGGCTCATTGAGGCTTGTGTTGATTATTTCTCTATGTCATTAGGTGTTGAAAATTTAAAATGCTGCTTTCTTTTTTAAAGAAACTTGCTTTTGAAATGTCCTTGGATATCGAAATAATCAAATTTAAAATCCCATGAATTTGTTGAAGAATCAATTTAGAAATACTATTCATTTATGACAGATTAGAGTTGGCAGAACGAGTTCATTTTGCACTTTTTATTTTTTATTTTTTTTATTTCTTTATTTTTGGCTTAGAAGTTACCTGAATTGAAATGTCTGTTTTATTTGAGCTACATTTCAATTATTGATCAGAAAATGAAGGATAGACATAAATGCAGGAGACGTCATTGATTAACATGTGATAAAAGGGGAATAGGCCTGATGAAATGGGTAATTTAATTCGTTTAATCACACTTTTTTAATTTTCAAAAGGCAACAATTCCTTTTGTTGGCCCCAAAGTTTAAGACATTAGTTGTCATTGAGCTTACATGAAACTAGGCATCAAATTCCCTTTTCTTGACAGAACTTTGTATCATTCTGGAAAAAGTTGACAGGCCTGGAAATATTTTGTATAGCCTATGTTCGAACTCCTTGAAGGTCATAACCCCACTGTTTATAATTTTGGATTATGGAAGAGAGGAAGAATGTCATTAGGAGAGTAGTCGAAAGAAGTCAACTAATGGTTGGTTATGCTTTCTCTCTAATCTTTTATTCTTTCTTCATTTCTTATCGAAAGCACGTCACAGCTTTGTGTTTCTGATTCTCTTATTTGCTTTAATACATAGAACTGTCTACTAGCTGGGCTACCTATGCTGAGAGTTTATAATTATTTGAGAGTTCAATGGCAAAAACTTCATTGAGGCACTTGCTTGGTGAGTAGCATCTCATCTATATTGTAATCTTCTAAATTTATTTATCAATTTTTTTTTTTTTTTTTTCTAAATCACCTATGGATGTTCAAGCCTTTTTTGAGAATTAACATATAATCATTGTCATATAAAATCCTTTAAACAATACTTGTATTTCCTTCTAGTATAAAATCCTTTCTCTTATACTAAGGCATGTAATATTCTATTAATGGTTTCAAATTTCATCAAAAATATTTATTGTCTGATCTGTGCAGCATTTTGCATTATGGAAAAGGTGGAGAGTGGCATTAGGAGAGTGGTTGAAAGAACTCAATCTCAGTTGATGGTTTGTTTTGCTTTGTCAATTATTCTCCATCCTTTCTTCATTTCATAATATTTAAATAGAAAGCTCATCACAGCCTCGGGTTTCTGATTTTGTTTAATGTGCAGAACTGATTAACTAGTTGTCTACCTAAGCTGAGAATTTCCAAATTCTGTAACTCATTCGCTGAGGAAATACACAGGGGAAAAGCAATGAATTAAGGACCAATAATAGTTATCGTTCAATGTCAGAAATTTCTCTGGGACACTTGTAGCAGAATGCAAATTTGCACGATGAAACCAGTGCTACATCTTTTGGATTTCACATTTTCTAGGTCAGTACATCTGATATATGTTTCTATCTCCTAGTTGCTTCTTGAAAAGAACAAGTTGTTATTGACAATACCCAAGTTGTTTTAAAGTATTAGCATCATCAATGTCAGTTGTATTCCTGTAAATAATTGTTGAATTTTCATGTCACATTTTGCTTTTGCGTCAAATGTTCATGGAATGATAAATTGATCGAGATTCAAGACAAGGAATTAAGAGTTTAAATGGAAGATTTAATCATATTTTTGTTAACTGCTCTCTTATTTTGAAATTTCTGGAGATAATGTGTTTAAGAAATTTAACTTTTATCTACACACACACACATACTCACACTTTATTTTCTGTTTTCATCCAATGAAATGTTAAGATTTAAGAGGGTGCATTTTAAATCTAGATAGTGAGAGAAACACATCCAGTAACAGCTTTCAAAAACTAATTTTGACAAAAACACTTCAAGTAACGATTCATATTTTCGATTGATGTCAAAAAGGTTCGTTAAATTATTGCTAATGCCTTTCTCTTATGCCAGGGAGCTTCTTCAATTGCACTGAATTCCCTATTTGAATTACTTTTACGGTTCATTGAGGTTTGTTTTCCGAATTTTTATGCATCAAGCATGTTGAAAATTTAAAATACTGTTTACTTCTGAAGAAAACTTGACCTTTATATGCTAGTTTAGATGCGGTAAATTATATGACAGATGTTGGTAGAATGAGGTTGTTTTTGCACTTCCTTTAAAGGCTTAAAAGTTATTGAAACAAGGCATCAGATTTCATGTACAAAACTTTCTATCATCCTGTATATATCTTCTATCAGTTGTTTGAACCACTTTTTGTGATACAATTTTTAAAAACAGAACATTGTTCTTAAGGTTATATTAGTGTTTGAAGAGCATGATATCAGCCTTACAAAATTTAATTGTCTTTTGTTTTTCAAATTCATTAGTTGAAAACAAGTTATAAAATGATGTTAAACAGGGCTAAATGCATTGACTTTATCTTACCATTGAATCCCTCTTTTGTCAGGGAACTACAATTGGAGAATTGAATTTAATCTCTGAATTCTTTTGATGGCTCATTGAGGTTTGTTTTGATTATTTTTCTATGTCGTTAGGTATTGAAAATTTAAAATGCCGCTTTCTTTTTTATGAAACAAGCTTTTGAAATGTCCTTAGATATCAAAATAATCAAATTTAAAATCTCACGAATTTCTTGAAGAATCAATGTAGAAATACTATTCATTTATGACAAACTAGAGTTGGCAGAATGAGTTCTTTTAGGACTTTTTTTTTTTTTTTTTTGACTTAGAAGTTACTTGAATTGAAATGCTTGTTCTCTTTGAGCTAAATTTCAGTTATTGATCAGAAAATGAAGGATAGACATAAATGCAGGAGACGTCATTGATCAACTTGTGATAAAAGGGGAATAGGTCTGATGAAACAGGTAATTTAATTTGTTTAATCACACTTTTTTTTATTTTCAATGAGAGGCCTAGAAATATTTTGTATAGCCTATGTTCGAATTCCTTGAAGGTCATAACCCCACTTTTTATACTCCAGTTTTCTGAAAATGTTTTAAGTTTTTTTTTTTTTTTAAATTTATACTAATGCATGTTATTTTCTATTTTTAGTTTCAAATTTCATCAAATTTCGGGTTATGAAATAGAGGAAGAATGTCGTTAGGAAAATAGTCAAAAGAAGTCAACTAATGGTTGGTTATGCTTTCTCTCTAATATTTTGTTCTTTCTTCATTTCTTATGGAAAATTTATCACAGCTTTGTGTTTCTGATTATGTTATTTGCTTTAATACATAGAACTGGTTACTAGCTGGGCTACCTATCTTTAGAGTTCACAATTATGTGAGAGTTCAATGGCAAAAACTTCGTTGAGGCATTTGCTTGGTGAGTAGTGTCTCATCTATATTGATTATCTTCAACATTTATTTTTCAAATTTTTTTGATAATTTTAAATCACCTATGGATATTCAGGCCTTTTTGAGAATTAACATATAATCATTGTCATATACAATCCTATAAACAATACTTGTATTTCCTTGTTACAGTGTGCTTTGCAACAAATGATCATGGAATGATGAATTTATTTGGACGAGGAAGTCAAACATAATGGTACAAGTATGCTAGATGACATAAAATATAAATCATTTTGAAGGTTATTGTGATGATACGACTAAATTCAATGGGAAGGTCTCATCACCACATTAGCACGGTGATTATGGGTGAAGCAATTGTTTCCAGTGTCCTGCAGCAGCTCAGTTCAATCATTGGTAAAGGGATACAACAGGAGGTGACGCTAGTCATTGGTGCTAAAAAAGAAGTTTAAAAGCTTAGGAACAATCTTCAAGCTGTGCTCATTGATGCAGAGGAAAGACGAGTGAAGGAGAAACGTCAGACTCTGGTTTCCCCTGCGGGCATCTCAGGTTCCCTTGCTTTTATCTTCGAGAGAGTTGCATTTCCGGTTGAAATTTCAGCTGATGTCGGTCCAGTGGTAGTTCTCAGCCACCTATCATATAGGAGTTGAAACTGAAAATACTGTAACAGCTACAGGTCCAAAACCCTTTTTATTAAAATGTTTACGCCATCAAATCTGGCAACAAACACCACCATAAGATATTGTAAAGCAAACAACGTTACAAAGCTTTCTGCCTAATTCTTAGCAAGAACACCAAATAAACTATTGAATAATGATATAAGGAGTGGCCTGTACATGAATCATTTAATCAAACACTCCTTGATTGAGAGGAAGCAGCCTAATTTACCCTTCCTTTCAACAATTTATCAACTGGGGTTTGCCCGGAGATGTTACAAATCTGCCCATGTTATATATCCAAACTCCAGACTTTTATTCATAAATTACGCAGTTACATAAAAGATAATATTTAAATCACTCAGTCAAAAGATCCCTCAACTTCGATCCCAAAACAGAACTCCCACGTCAACTGACAATCGAAGAGCCTCCGCCTAACAAATCCCTGGAAGAAAACAGTAAATCAGGTAAGTTCACTCTGAACCAAGCACTTGACTTCTTTGATTACATGATGCATATCCAACCCACTCCTCCAATATCATCATTCAATATTTTTTCGGAGCATTTGCTAAGAAATACGCTCTTTCGCTCTACAATTATGTAGGATTTTCACAATTTAGCTTATTGTTCTTCTATGTGAATGATTTTTGAAAGATAATCTACTACAGAGAAAAAAACTTGTGTAAGATAATTAAAAGATATCGTGTGGAATGGGTTGGACAGATTTTAACCTGTTATTTTTTCGGGCTAACCCAATCGGAGTTGAGCCCGTTTAGCTGATTGTTCTTCTATAGATTGATTACAAGATGGTTATACTTATACATGCTCACAAAATAATATAAATAGATTGTTTTGATTTTTCAAGATTTTGAAACCATGATATACCTCTACTATCAAAGGAATTCACTAATCCATTTTATCAATTCTTCCCTTCTATAAAACTCCATTGAAATATTGGAATCATTCGAAGTGAGTCTATTTTACGTTCTCTCAATCCCTAATCCCTTTCTTCTATGTGGCTTGATTTTGATTTTGGCTTTCTTACTTCTTAGTTCTGATTTTGATTTTTAGTAGGTGTCGTAAGCTCAAAAATGCTGGGATCCCACACATATTTATTTTATTTTGAATTTTTTTTTTTTCTTTCAAATAGACCAAAGCTACCATTAATATTGACGTAGATATTGAACTTTTGAAGAAAACTTTCTGCCTGTTTTGCTATCATGATTTATAATTATATGTATGCTTAGAAGTTGTATTTACCATTTTTTGGTATGATTATTTAAAAAAAAAAAATCAACAAGTAATGTGACTTATATTCAAATTATATATAAATACAAAGAAATCTTTCACTATTAAATTGAATTCTGAATCCTGGAAAATTAGGATGCTTGTGAGATATAATATCATTCCATGTGAGTTGAACTATGACCCTTTTGAAACAGTCATAGTATGCTCATCGATCTCTCGTTGGTTGTTTCCAAATTTCATTATCTATAGCCATAACTTTTTGTATTGGTTTATTCAAATACATTACTAATAAGTCTTTTGGTGTTAATCAACTTATTAATAGATTGGCAGAAGTATTGTTTTGATAGATAACTCTTTATGTTGTTCATTATATATCTAAGTTCAATAATTTACTTTCATTTACTTGAATGCTCGGTCTCAACTCTGGAGATAGAACTAGTAATAGACATAAAACCATCCAGTCCGAGTTTTATTAATTTCTTGATGGTATTTGTATTTCTTTTTTCAAAGAAACTAAAACAATGTCTTTACTTTAAAAGATTACAATAAAATAAACTATTTACAAACGTTAAGATCTATTGAAGATATCACAAAAGATTCATACATAAAATGCTAAGCATAAAAAATTAACTTTTTTCAGTGTATTAAGAAGATTTGGTTTAGTGTTTTCGTACTACAAAAGAAAATTATGTTAGGTGTTTGTAAAATATGACTTTAATATGTATATGCATTAAGTATAATGTTTTGGAAAAAGAAAATAAAGAATGTTTCAATAAATTATTAATTTATATAAATAAAGAATGTTTCAATTAATCAATAAATTTTTATGGTCCCAAAGTTATTAATTTATCAAGATTTAACAGTATTTTGCTTACGTATAAGAATTCTCATAAGCCACATCCAAATTTTGCTAGTAACAAGTAGATAATGAAATTTTATAATTTTTAATAAAAACAAAAATTAACTGAAATTTTTGTTGTTTAATATCAGATAATACCAATAAACTATTAATCAATGTCATCTAATTACTACTTTAAACCCAAAGAACATATGTAGAAGAACTGAAGTAAACATATGTATGAATTTATTAGGGTTACTTTCTATTATCCTCTGAATTGGAGCTGATAGAAGAAATAAAGGAGTTACTTTCTATTATCCTCTGAATTTGCGAAGCATAATATGCTGTGGAGATATAGTATGAGTTTGTTACACACGACGCAAAGAAGGACAATTTGGAAAACACTATCCTTTGAATCAATCCATCAGGTATGTGCAAAAACATCGCACCATTTATCAAAATGTTTATGGCCGATATGAATATTTCCCCAATAGAAGGAAACCAATCATTCTTACACCTCACATTGTATATTCAACTTTGTTGTATTGCCCTTCTGATTTGATTGCTTTGAGTCTTTTCCTTTGGTATGCAAAACAACGAAATTATTTTCATGATAGTCAATCAGTTGGTCACACGATTAGTGTGGTTTTATACTATGTATTAATCGATTGCTTATCAAAGATTGGGAGGTATCATGATGCACTTGATGTGTTCATAGTTTGTTAAAAAGGAAATTGGTTCCAGACTCTTATACGTTTTCTTCTTTATTATCTACTGTATGTTTGTCTAGGAGATTTTCTCTTTTACCCAAGTTAGTAAATGGACTTGTGGTAGAAGCGGATATAGTAGTTTGTAACAGACTTTTAAGTTACTTTTTCGAAGGTGGGCTTCCATCTCATGGTGTGGAGTTATATAATGATATGTTGGATAGTGGTGTGAGACCTGATAAGTACAGCTTTTTTGGATTACTTTGTGGACTATGTGGAGCCGGAAGAATCGATGAAGCATTTAGTGTGTACCAAGGGATTTTAATGAATCATACTGCTCTTGATGCACATGTACATACTTTAATTATGGATAAACTTATAAAAGCTGGTGAACGTCATAGAGCCATTAGATTGTTTGGAAGGGCATAGTAGAGAAATACCCACTAGACATTGTATAATATACAGTTTTTATTTGTGGACTTCTCAAGGGTGGGAGGATTGGAGAAGCATCTACCTTGTATAGTCAGGTGAAAGAGATTGCTTTATCTCCTAGTGCTCACATTTATAACATAATGCTTTCTAGTTTCTGTAGGGAAAGAGATATTAAAATGGTCAAACAACTGTTACAAGAAATCATCAAGGCTAGAATTGAGCTGAACTATAGGACATTCACAAGGATAACTAGTTTTATATTTGAATTTCAGCGGTCTTCTTCAACCCTAAATCAATTTATTGAAATGTGGAATTTGTTTCTTGATTTTATAGGTATTTTGTTTTCAACTTACATGCAGGAAAAGGGATGATCTGGATGAAAATATTGATGCGGAAACTGATTTGGCTCTGAGGCAGGCACAGAGTTTGTTCTTTGATTGCAATGAGTTTGGAGATGATAGGCCACTCTCTTGTTGCTCCTTCTCACGTGATGGGAATCTGCTTGCTACATGGTATCCATCCTTTCCTCTTTCTCAACAAGAACATACAAGCACCAAGAGAGCTTTTTATGATTTGGATGCCATTTTTTCTTGCAATGGCTTGTTAAGGGATTAATATATCCGGGAGGAAACATTTTTTTCTCTTCAAATAGAATGTCAGGTCACAGCCAACTATAAAAGCTTAAAAATTTTCCTCCCTCCCTCTAAAGAATGAATTAATGGCATGTGCTTCTTGCTAGGAAAAACTATTTGTAATCTATAGCTGAAACATTGCCTTATTCAAGTTTTGTGGAGCTGAGTATAAATATTCACATCATTCATGGGAAGTTCACCTGAGAATTTTTACTTACACTTCTGCCTTATTCAGTTTGTTAATTAGGTTTAGTAGGGTGGTAATGAACTATGGCTTTGCATGTCCTATGTGATTAAAGATTCTCCTGTAATGCTAATGAGAATAAATGGAGTTCCTCCCTTGTTTTCTTTTTCCTCAGTGCCTTAAGTGGAGTTGCTAAGATATGGAGCATGCCAAAAGTGGACAAGGTTTCTGCCTTGAAGGGACACACTGAACGTTTGATTGATGTTGCATTGTCTCCTGTGCAAAATCATTTGGCTACTGCTTCTGCTGACCGGACTGCAAGTTGTGGAACTCTGAAGGATCTCGCCTGAATACTTTTGAAGGCTATCTGGATCGTCTTGCATGGATTTCTTTCTATCCATCAGGAAAGTACTTGGCACGACCAGCTTTGATAAGACATGGAGACTGTGGGACGTAGATACGGGAGCAGAGTTGCTTCTTCAAGAAGGTCAAAGAAGGAGTGTCTATGGAATTGCCTTCCACCATGATTGATCTTTGGCAACTTCTTGTGGACTGGATTTGTTGGCAGAATATATGATAGTAAGGCTTGCATCTTCATGTCACAGCAGTGTGCTTTAGCATCAAATACATCTGTCATTTGCTATGTCTGTTTTGGCTGTGATCTCTGTACTTAATATGACAAAGCCATGTTCTCTAATAAAACTTCGATTTTGATATGTCAATTTTATCCAATGAGACAAGTTTGAAATGTCATGAATTCGTTTTCTTGTTGCATTTTGTTAGGATCCCACATTGAAAGGGAAATGGGTGGGCATGTGGGTTATAAAGGCTTGGGTACCCTCCCTTGGCAAGCCGGTTTTCCAAGGAGAGTTCTACCCAAGCCCATAAAAGACCCATGACCCAGCCCAAATTATTGAGTTATTAGAGTGGGTTCCTATCAATTGGTATCAAAGCATGATTCTGCGCCTATGTGGCAGGCTGACCTTGGGCCCGGGCTGCTACCCCGAAAAAGGGCATGTAGGCCCGAGGGAAAGGGGATCCGCGTAGTCACCCAAGGGGTAAAGAGGTCGACGGGGGTAAAGAGGCCGACGTGGACGTCGGTTGCGGAAGCGTGGTGGAATGTTGGGATCCCACATTGAAAGGAAAAAGGAATGTTGGGATCCCACATTGAAAGGAAAAAGGGTGGGCATGTGGGTTATAAAGGCTTGGGCACCCTCCCTTGGCAAGCCGGTTTTTCAAGGAGAGTTCTACCCAAGCCCATAAAAGACCCATGACCCAGCCCAAATTATTGAGTTATTAGAGTGGGTTCCTATCACATTTGCACTATTTGAGCTTATTGAAACCAGGCATGAAATTCTTTCTACTGAAGTTTGTATCATCCTGGAAAAAGTTACAGGCCTGGAAATATCTTGCATAACCTATATCCATACTTCTTAAAGGTCATAACCCCACTTTCCTTCAATTTTCTGATAATATTAAAGTGCATTATTCTTTTACATTAAGGCAATCGATTATATTCATTATCATTTCAAATTTCATCAAATACTTCAATTTTCTCACTGCAACATTTTGCGCTATGGAAGAGAGGAAGAGTGGCATGAGGAGTAGTCGAAAGAACTGATCAGTTAATGGTTGGTTATGCTTTCTACTGATCTTTATTTTTTCTTCATTTTTTTAATCTTCTGTTCCTGATTCTATTATTTCTTTAATAGGCAGAAATAATTTTCGAGTTGGGAAACTTTAATGCTAAGAATTTATAATTTCTGTCATTGATCAGCTGAGGAAATACTCAAGGGCAAAGCAATGCCAGAATCTTTTGGTGTTCACATTTGTTTGGTGAGCTAGCATCTCTGAACTACATATATTTCAGTCTCCTAATTCCTTCTTCAAAAGAACAAATTGATGTTTAAATGGAAAGCATATTACAGGAGTAGTTATAACTTGAAACAGAGCATCTTCGTAAGCCAAACTTGGGGAAGTTTGAAATGTTATGAGGCTGTATTCTAAATCTAGAAACATGTATCGAAACACACATTCATCAACACATTTTAAAAAACTAATTTCAGAAAATAGAAAAATCAATTTCTTACGTTCGCAAATTCATTTGATGTTTGTTTTTGTTGTCTCTCTACCTAGTAGGATATTGAAAAGCCATGTTCTCTCCAATAACACTTGATTTGATATGTTAATTTTGATGCAGTGAGTCAAGTTCAAGACGCCAAAAGTTTTGTTGGTTAAGGTTTTTTATCATGTGCAAAAGTTTAAGAAATTTGTTGTCTCTAGGCTTATTGAAACCAGACATCAATTCCCTCAACAGAACTTTGTGTGATGCTGGAAAAAGTTGACAGACCTGCAGGTAACTTATGTCCTTACTCCTTGAAGGTCATAACCCCCACTTTTTTCACATCAATTCTCTGATAATTTTTGAAGTACAATTTTCTTTATACTAAGGCATGTAATTTTCTATATCTAGTTCAAATTTCATCAGTTTTTCGGGCTATGAAAGAGAGGAAGAATGGCGTTTGAAGTGTAGTTGAAAGAAAGAACTCAACTAATGGTTTTTTATGCTTTTTTTATGGGTATGGTGATTGGTGGCCACCTGTTGCCCTTGTTACAGCTTGAACCCAAGACCCTCTGGTCTTTTAACTCCTGAATCCATCCTTCACTCCATCAGGCCACAAGAGTTGGTTTTTTATGCTTTCTCACTAATCTTTTTTGTTATGCAGTGTTGATTTACTAGTTCATTGGCTTCCTATATATGTGGAGAATTTACAATTTCTGTCATTCATCAAAAGAGAATATACTCAAGAGAATATAGTTCAAGGGCAGAATCTTTTTTTTTTTTTTTTTTTTTGTTATCGGGGTTGTTTGGGCCAGCTTACACGCACCTCGACTAGTCCCTTGACCCCGAACAAGGCTTCCAAAACAGGGCAAACCTTGCGGTCCGTGACCAACAATAGTAGCAACTGTTTTGTGATTCTTCATTGAGGCACTTCTAACAAAGAAGAAACTGTTGCCGGATGAAATAAGTGCTGAATCTTCTGGTTTTTATTAGGCCACTTGAGCAGGCCGGTGATTCTATCATCTATTTATTTGGAAAATATAAGACCAATTACTATGTTGCTTCATTTGGTCTTGGGACCAGAGTCTTTACACAAAAGAAATCTGAAGAGATGTGTTTGTTTTTGTATGGTCAAAATAACCGGTAAGTCTTACATGCATTTCATAGTGAAATGCACCACCAAACCATGAAAAGAATCAGATTTGGGTCCCATCCCATGTACGGAGAAATTCTGCATAATCTGAATAAAGCAAAATTTGATTTAAGCCTTTAAGGTGTCATTGACGAAAAGAGTAAGATTTTGGTCCCATATAAGGAGAAAAATCTGCATAATCTGAACAAAGCAAAAGTTGATGTAAGTTGTAGGCCCACCAACCCAACGTCAATGTAAAGCAACTTATTGATGAGTTGTGAGATCAAGTTACAGAGAACTGGCTTTTAGAGAAATGTAAATTAGTTGTTTATTTGAATGATAGATGCATTTTTTTACATCTACTTGAGGATTTGTTGTAGAGAGTTTGTTCTTTGATTGCAATGAGTTTGGGATGATAGGCCACTCTCTTGTTGCTGCTTCTGACATGATGGGAATCTGCTCGCTAAATGGTATCCATCCTTTCCTCTTTCTCAACAAAAACATGCAAGCACCAAGATAGCTTCAGTTTTTATGATTTGGATGCCATTTTTTCTTGCAATAGCTTGTTAATGGTTTAAAATATCAGAGACCAAACATTTTTTTTCTTCAAATAGAATGTCAGGTCACAGCCAACTATAAAACCTTAAAAATTTCCCCATATCCCTCTAAAGAATGAATTAATGGCATGTGCTTCTTGTTAGGAAAAACTATTTGTAATCTGTATTTGAAACATTGCACATGATAGGTCCTTCAAATTAGGTCATCTTGATCCTTCCCATTTTTGTGGAGCGGAGTATACATATATTCACATCATTCATGGGAAGTTCACCTGAGAATTTTGACTTACACTTCTGCCTTGTTAATGAGAATAAATAGAATTCCTCCCTTGTTTTTTTTTTTTTTTTTTTTTTTTCCCCTCAGTGCCTTAAGTAGGGTCGCTAAGATATGGAGCATGCCAAAATTGGACAAGATTTCTTCCTTGAAGGGGCACACTGAACGTTTGATTGATGTTGCATTGTCCCCTGTGCAGAATCTTTCTATTGCTTCTTCTGATCGGACTGCAAGGTTGTGGAACTCTGATGGATCTTTTCTGAATGCTTTCGAAGGCCATCTGGATCGTCTTGTACAGATCTCTTTATGTCCATCAGGAAAATACTGGGCACGACCAGCTTTGATAAGACATGGAGACTGTGGGACATAGATACGGGAGTACAGTTGCTTCTTCAAGAAGGTCAAAGTAGGAGTATCTGTGGAATTGCCTTCCACCATGATTGATCTTTGGCAGCTTATTCTGGACTGGATTTGTTGGCACATGTTTGGGACCTCCGCACAGGAAGAAGTATTCTTGCCTTTGAAGGCCATGTGAATCCGGTGGGACTTTAAACTTTGTGATTCCTTTTCTTTTTGCTATTGAATTAATATTTTGCCTTTCTTGAAATATAATATTTCACTAAATTAAATTTTATCTGTGCTCTTTTTTAGGTCCTCGGTATTAGTTTTTCACCCAATGGATTTCATCTAGCGACCAGTGGTGAGGAGAATACTTAAGGGGGAAAAGATCTTTATATACTATTCCAGTACACTCGAATCTTTTATCATAGGTGAAGTTTGAACCTCAAGAAGGGTACTTCCTGGTGACGGGGTCATATGACATGAGGTGCATTTTCTTTGTGCAGTTTTTGTTTTGTTGAAAACAATATATATATTTGAGTTTCAAGTTTTTGTTTGGCTCATTTCATTTTATGTGTTTCCAGGTTTGGTCTGGCCAAGACTTTAAGCTTGTAAAAACCTTGGCAGGGCATGAGTCAAAAGTTACTTCTTTGGATGTTGGTGCAGGTAACTTCTCTAGCTATAAAACAACTAAAGCATATATTTGAAATTTCTATTTCTTTCTGTTGTTTTATTGACATATAAATTTGCATGGTTGAGAAATTCTGTGCTGCAATATATCCTGCTCCACATACTTTTGAAGTGTAATATCCTGATGCATGCATTATAGCTCGACTTTTTTGGTGGTACTACTAAAGTTTTTCTTAAAAGTATATAATCCAAGTTTTCCAAAAATCTCATGCTACGTTAATTTTTTCCACTCATAAAACTGGTTTTGACATTTCCCTAACTTTTTGGAAAAATTAGGAATATCAGAAAATCTTTAAAGAGTTTTGACATTTATGTGCAACTGTCAAGAGACTTCCTCAAATTGGTTTTTTTTTTAAGCTCCACAAGTCCTGTTACTGGTTTTTTTTCACTTTCTGCGTTTCTGCACATAGATTCATTTTTGAGGGAAAAAGAAGTCAAATTACTTACCAGGAAATGATATGCACATTAATCCATGTAGATTACAGCTTAGTAAACACAAATAATATTAATTATAGAGGCAAAATAACTCAGCAGAAACAGGCAAATGAGTACTAATTTTTGATAAATAGTAATACATGATTTCAGTACAAAGGAGTAGATCGCCTAATACATCAACTTTCAAATAATGTTTAAATCTTTCTTTCTTTATACCAAGGCACGTAATTTTCTATCCATAGTTTCAAATTTCATCAAATTTTTGGGTTATGGAAGGAATTATGGCGTTAGGAGGATAGTTGAAAGAACTGAACCAATGGTTTGTTATGCGTTCTCACTAATGTTTATTCTTGATGCTTAAGTGGAAAGCATATCATAGCTTAGTGTTGCTGGTTCTGTTATCTACTTTGATACGCAGAAGTGATTTACTAGTTGGCTCCCTATGCTGAGAATTTACAATTTCTGTCACAGATCAGTAGACCAATCAAAGACCAATATCAACAACAAGAAAAATGCCCGTTTTAGGCAGCATTTTGCTGTCACAACGCCCTTTTTCCGACAGCTTTGCTAAACTTCATTGAGGCAATAGTAAAAAAAAAAAAAAAAATTTGCCTGATGAAACAAGTGCTGCATCTTTTGGTTTTCACACTTGCTGGGTGAGCTAGCCTTTTCCTATCTGCCACTTGCTTCTTGAAAATCCCCAATTACCTATTTATATACCAATTTTCTATATTTAGTTCACATTTCATCAGTTTTTCAGGTTATGAAAGAGAGGAAGAATGGCGTCTGAAGAGTAGTTGAAAGAAAGAACTCAATGAATGGTTTGTTATGCTTTCTCACTAATCTTTATTGTTTCTTTATTTCTTGATATTTGAGTGGAAAGCATATCACAGCGTTGTGTTTCTGATCCTTTTATTTACTTTAATATGCAGAGTTGATTTACTAGTTTAATGGCTTCCTGTAGATGCTAAGAATTTCTGTCACTCATCAAAAGAGAATATACTCGAGGGAAAAACAGTAACGGACCATTTTTTATGGTTCAAGGGCAGAATCTTCACTGAGGCACTTGTAACAAGAAGAAACTTTTGCCTGATGAAATAAGTGCTGAATCTTCTGGTTTTTATTAGGCCACTTGAGCATGCCGGTGATTCTATCATCTATTTATTTTGAAAATATAAGGCCAATTACAATGTTGCTTCATTTGGTCATGGGACCAGAGTCTTTACATATAAGAAATCTAAATAAGATTTCTGCATAACAAAGCAAAAGTTGGTGTAAGGTGTCATTTATGAAACAAAATAAGATTTGGGTCCCATATATGGAGAAAAATCTGCATAACAAAGCAAAAGTTGATGTAAGGTGCAGGCCCACCAAGCCAACATTATTCACTATTATTTCCAATAGGTTTGGTAATATATCAACATCAATGTGAACAACTTATTGATGAGTCGTGAGATCAAGTTACAGGGAACTGGCTTTCAGATAAATGTAAATTTGTTGTTTATTTCCATGATAAATGTATTTTTACACATCTACTTGAGGATTTGATACAACGTTTGCTAATATCCAGTCAACAGACTTTTGATCTTTTATATATCCTAATTTTAATTAATAAACTATAAGTTTTATGTATTTTATTTATTAATTCTCTCTCCCATTAAGTCTTTCTTGAAAATAAGGAGTAAATTAAATTTAAAGAGTTTATTGGATTTGAATAAAAATTTTGTTCTTTATATTTAGAAATTGATGAAGATACTATTTATTTATATAAAAGAGCATCATTGGAGATGCTCTTAGAGTTAGAATCACTTCATTTTTTTCCCTTACTAAAATACCTATCAATTTTACCCGTATTTGGATTAATATCTTGCTATTTAAAATTGTCAACCATATCATCACCATCCTTATTAACTTTCTTTGCTACCAACATCTCTTGAAATTTCATCTTAACATCTTCTGGGAACTTGACTACATGACTTAACTTGGATATGGGTTCCAACTGTATTATACCATCCCAATACAGTGTACCACAATAGTTACATGTAAGATGCAATCTATTTTCCTCATTCATTTTTTACAATGCTCCCATGTAATATCATCTAATTTTCCCTTCTTATTTTTCATAATTCAAATCTTAGTCTTAATCTAATGGACCAGAAGAGACTGCAAAAAAACCAATTGAAAAGCATAACTTAAGGAAAACAAATTAAAACTCATATACAAGAGGTCTGTAAATTTGTTATCCATAAAACAATGCAACTAGAAATTTCTTGGTATTCTAATATTATATTATTTAATTGTCTTCCGTTGTATTCAACAATCAACAAACATAAATCACTTTTTTATATTTTTAACGAGCAAGACGAACAAATCAAGATTTTTGTAATATTATATTACAAATCAAATATGTAATGAAAAGAGAAAAAGAGTAGTTTACCTGAATCCATTCTTGTAGAACTTGGGTGATTTTAGCTTAATTGGTTTAATTTCTTACTGTTGAGGAGTGGGAACTTAGAGGCTGGGATGTAATTGCTCTTTCACTATGAGTGAATCTAAGTAGGGTAAAATTAGGGATGAGTAAATTTGGATGGGTTTTAGTGAATCAGGTTGGGTGATGCAGATCCAACTCAATCTATTTCAACTCGACCTGAAAAAAATTTTTAGGCCTTCGACCAAAATTAAAAAGATTGTATCGATTTGTATTAATATTTTTAAGGATATAGATCAATACGTATTGTATTATATGATACATATCAACGTATCATTCATGACATGTATAGAATCGTATTGATACTAATAACTAATCAACACATCCTCTAGGTCTATTTGGGTCCAGCACGACGCAGCCCAATCAACTCACGACTACGTGGCATCATTACTTGCACCCGATGTACTACTTGCTTATCCTTCCTCTCTCCTTCTCTTAAAAAAATGTGGTTCCCTTCCCTACAATACAACAATGTATTGACTGGTCGCCTGTCCAACCCAGTGAAATAGACTCCATAATTGACTATTAGTAAATGCACAACCACATATATGTCTCTCATTGATGAAGATAATAAATTTGGGTCCCATATAAGGAGAAAAATCTACATAATCTGAACAAAGCAAAAGTTGATGGAAGGTGCAGGCCCATCAAGCCAACATTTCTCACTATTATTTTCAATAGGTTTGGTAATGTATCAACGTTAATGAAGTTACAGGGAAACTGGTTTTTAAAGAAATGTAAATTTGTTTTTTATTTCCATGATAGATGCATTTTTATACATATTACAATATTTGCTTATGTATTATATGTTAATGTTCAGTAGTAATTATTAGTCTTCAAACTATGTTCATAGTTGATGGATTGTGCGGGGCACTTTCACGACCCTCGCGGTGGTACGAACCGTCCCGCGGGGTGTGGGAGCCACCCGCATAACGATCGGGATCGTTCTGCTGGTGATGATAGGAATCATCGCACCCAGCATTTTTGCTTGGGTTGGCCTGCGACGTGGCATGGGACAGCTCGGGATTCACTTTTTCATCGAGTCTCAGCTTTGCCGACACCCTGCTCGGGGCGCCTTTCGCGTTTGCTGGCCCTTGGGAGCCCGTAGGCTTACTTTTTGCCACTTGTTTACCCTTGCGCTTACGCGCTGCAGTGCTCGCGGCACGGGCTATCGCCCTTTGCCGCGCTTTCGCGTGACCTGCAGGCGTCTTTGGCAATTGTACCGCTCCGGCTGTCGTAGATGACATGCCTTGGTCCAAACGGTCCAACCTCTGGTTGACCGTCTGGAGAGTATTATCAAACCTCTCAAGGTAGCTTCTAATAGCAGGGTCTAATTGCGGAGCTGCCGGGATTTCCCCGGTAGCATTGTGCGAAGCTGGAGGTATGTTGGAAGGGGTGTCCCTCTAGGCTGGGGGGACTCCTTCAGCATGCTGGTTCACCTGCTCAGGTCCAGATTGACGGGCCATTTGTAGCTGTAAGACCAGTAGGTCAAAGATTCTCCTGATGAAGGGTAGACACTAAATCAGCCCTCCTTCTAGCGCCAAACTGTTGATGCTCGTTTTTGGCACCAACTAATAGTCACATGCGTATTGCTGATTGGTGGATTAACACACGTGATAATGGATATACGAAGTGAAATAAATGCAGAGAAAGCTTTTAAAGTGGTTCGGATGCTAAGGTAGCAAGTCCTACGTCAACTGATGTGTATTGTTATTAGTGTGGGTCAGGTCGCAAAGCGGACTGACTTACAGAGGAATTATGAAAAGTAAATGTGTTTACAGGAGAGAGAGAGTCTTTNGTAGCTGTAAGACCAGTAGGTCAAAGATTCTCCTGATGAAGGGTAGACACTAAATCAGCCCTCCTTCTAGCGCCAAACTGTTGATGCTCGTTTTTGGCACCAACTAATAGTCACATGCGTATTGCTGATTGGTGGATTAACACACGTGATAATGGATATACGAAGTGAAATAAATGCAGAGAAAGCTTTTAAAGTGGTTCGGATGCTAAGGTAGCAAGTCCTACGTCCACTGATGTGTATTGTTATTAGTGTGGGTCAGGTCGCAAAGCGGACTGACTTACAGAGGAATTATGAAAAGTAAATGTGTTTACAGGAGAGAGAGAGTCTTTCTAAAAAATGGCCGAATCCCCTTAATGAAGGGGTCTTCTTCATTTTATATCAAACTGAAGCGTGTAATCATCATTAAATTCATGGGTTGGTGTGATTGTCAGGATATAATCCGGCTTTATGTCCCATTGCTCTCTTCCCAAGCTGACTTCGCACGATTTATTGCAGGGAAATAGACGCGTGTGAGCTCCATATCATGTAGCAGGTTGTAACAACTCCTCTTTAGTACTATTCTTATAATACGTACCATGTAAAATATAGATATGTATATAATATAAAAGATAGTGGGCTCAAATTTTTCTTTACTCATAAAAATATACTTCTTTATAAATACAAAATACCATGTATTAAAAACTTTCTAATTAATACAAAATATCATAGCTGGTGGACAGTAGTGCCAATACTCTTCGCTCCTTGACGTCCATCCGATCGCTGCTCCTAAATCCTGCAAAACAGAGAAGAACAACGGGGTGAGCACAACAATGCTCAGTAAGTAAATCCTCTACTACTTGTCCCCGCAACTCACTCTTTGGTTCTCTCCTTACCCTACTGTTCTTCTATTTCTATTTCTCCCTGTTCATATTTCTTTCTAAAACTGTTCTTCTTCTTTAACTCTGTTCTGCTCTTATTTCTTTCTTTCTCTCTATTCTTATTCTCTTATTCTTACTCACCATGAAGTACAATCATGGTTCTCTCTTATTCTCATTATACTCACCATGAAGGAAGATCATGGTTCTCGCCTGTATAAGCTCTACATGCAATTAATACAAAAGAACTGCATGTTTCTTCTTCTACTCTCTATTGTTATTAGCTCAAACTTTCGCATTCTTTCTCAGACTCTCTCTCTCTTTCTATCTCATTCTCTCTCAAGCTTTCTCAAGCTTTCTCAAGCTTTCTCATTCTTTAATTCTTTCTATTATCTCATTCTCATTTCTGTTTCTCTTTCTCATAATTCTTTTCTGTTAACTCTCTCTTTAGTAGTCACGGCCTCATCTTACCGGAGGCACGGCAGGGACTCGCTCCCGCTCTACGTGACTTCTACTCATTCTAGCCGATCGAACTTGGTTATGCATGGATTCGGAACCCTTGGCCA